>NW_005842629.1:159188-180074 GCF_000455745.1 Alligator sinensis | reverse complement strand
AGCAGGAATAATTAATATCACTAGCACAATAAGAACAGTAACAAACAAAAGCCTCTTCTCCTGTGTAATCATTTTCCTAGGTTAAATAGTGCTGTATTTATACAGGATTGGGGTGTGGTACTGCAAATGGATATAGTACTTTACAAAACACAACATACTCAATATCAAAAGGCCAAAAAAAGTCTTGGAAAGTCACTGGAAAGTCTAATACTAAACTTATAGCGTCACAGTGTCATAGAGAAGTAGGGCTGGAAGATACTCAACATAAGACTTCCTCAACCCTGACACAACATAGACCTAACTCCCTAACCTGCCACAGGTAAAGCAGAGGAACCACAACAACCAATGTCCTGCTTCTATAAAATGCTGTCAATATATGCTCATGAGGTCCTGGAGAGATGGCCACACACCCCACTACAGAGAAAGGCAAAACTCCCCCACAGTCTGTACCAACCTGATGATGGCGTAAAATTCTTTCCTGACCCCAAACATAGCGATTGGTAGACCCTGAGCAAGTTCCTCTAACCAGGAACCTCCACCTACGCTTCCAGCAGGAGAATTGGCACAACCCAGTTGAAATCCCCAGCCTGAGCTATAGCCAACACCCAATGCCTCTGGGCAGGCTTAAAAACACCCTATCACATATATCAGAAAAAAGGGGGAAGGGGGTGGAGGGGGAGGTGCGAGCAACAAATCCAGAATCATGGGAAATAACCCAGGGTAGAACACAGGCATAATTATGTCCAGTGGCTGGCCAACCTCTTTCTGCACACCTCCAGCAATGGAGAGTCCACAACTCCCCTAGGCTGTCTATTCCACTGCCTCACTGTTCTCACAGTGAAGATATTTTTCTGGATATCCACTCTAAATTTACTTTGCTGCAATTTAAACCACTGCTCTGTATCCTCCTCTCTGCAGCAAGAGAGAAGAGGTGCTTTCTCTCTTCTTTATAGCTGCTCTTCAATTATTTGAAAATTGCTATCATGTCCCCTCTTAAGCACCTTTTCCACATGCTGAACATAACTAGCTCCTTCAGCCTTTCCTTGTATGATTGCTTTCCAAGCCCTTGGTCATCTTTGTTGCCCACCCTCTCTATCTTCTCCACATCCTTTTAAAATGTGGAGCCCAAAACTGCACACAGTAGTCCAGATGAGGCCTAACCAGTGCTAAGTAGAGAGACATTATCAGCTCTCATGTCTTGCACCTAATGCTTCTGTTGATGCAGCCCAAATGATGTGTTCTTAAGTGTCCGGAAATTAACAGTGATAAGCAAAAATGGAATTTCCATCCAGCAGGAAATTTCTACATTATAAAATTCCCGTTCATCATCCTATATCAGGACAAAAAGTTATAATTAAAAAAAACTTAAAGAGATATTTTAAATAAATCAAAATAAAGCATGGACAGATCTAGGATTTTCAAAAGGGAGGTGCAGGTGGTGTGGTGCATCATCACAAACACAGCACATTTTTCTCCAATTAGAAATAAACTAGAGGTTTTACTAATATGCTAGGGGCCTAGGGCTATATTATTCTGTTTAAGATCCAAGCAAAAACAAATAGAACTAAATTGGCCGGGGTGGGGGGCGGGAGGGGTTGACTGCCAGCTCCAGGATGGGGCAGGCACTTAGTGGTGTACAGCTGTTACACCCTAGGCAGGTGATGGACAGAACTGCTCCTTGTATCCCAACATGTGGGTCCCACAGACACTCCACCATAACCCTAAAGTGCCCCTCACTGTCTTTTCTGCATTGCCCCTCCCACCTCAAATGCCTCCTGGCTCCACTCTGTCCCCTGTAATCCTACATATCTCCCATATTCAGCCCATCCCATCACACCGCAAACCCATCAGACTCCACCCCCCCTCGCATCCCACTAAGTCCTACCCTGCCTCCTCCCTGCCCCCATGAACCCACTGCACCCTACACAGACTCATCCCCATCATCCCCCAGACCCCAACACTTTACCACCCCCCTCAGCCCAATGAGCCCTTCTCTTCCCCACTGAGCACCCAAACCTCACTGAAGCCTTCACACTCTCTGGGCCCCCTTCACCTACAATCCCTTTTGATCCCAACCCCCCTCATAGCCCACTATAGCTCCAAACCTCATCTGCCTCTCATCCCCACTCTGCTGATGTCCTAGCCCCTCCTCACCCCACATCCCCTTCCCCACGCCCCGTTCTCCATAAGCCTCATGGTGCCCATGACCCCCCTATTCAATGCCTCATGGCTCCCAGGAGACCCTTCCCCTTAGAACTCCTCTCAAATGGTTCCCCCCACCTCACAGTCCCTAACCATAGGGTAGGTGGGGGCAGACCAGTAACTGGCCCCCCTGCCCCTCCTTACCACAGCATGTCAATAGGTGACCTCCACTTCCTTCCAACCTCAATGTACAGAAACAAATAGTTGGGACGAGGAGGGGCTCACTTCAGCCACTTGCAGCATCCCTACCTGAGAAGACCAACCCCTCTGGGTCTGCTCCTAGCCAGCTTTATGCCGTCTTGGTTGCACTACTGGCTCATCCTCCATCATCTGCTTCAATGAAAAACCCAGGAAAGTTTCACTGTAATAACTCTTTGCCTCACCTTTGCAACTCCATTCTGCCTCTGACTCCTGTGCTGCGCTACCACTGTTGCACAGCTAGGCCTGCCTTCAGTCCTGACTCTTCCCTCCCTGTCTGTAATTTGTTATGAATTTGGAGTCCCCTAGGAACAAAGCCACTGAGTACAGGTTCCTGGGTAATAGTCCCAATCCAGTCAATGATCAGCTGATCACAGGTGGCCTCCAAGTACCAGGTGTCATTGCTGGGATCAGGGACCAGATCCCTTTGTGCCTTTAAATCAGGGGTGGGCAAAATGGTGACTCTATCTGGGAGCCAGACTCCATTTCCTGGCAGCTCCTGCCTGCATCACTGCAGCCAGTTTCCATGGAGACCCCAGCAGTGGCAGCACTGTGACTGTGGGGGCCAGGGTTTCCATGGAGACTGGGGCAGTGGAATGCAGCTCTGCCCCAGCTCCGGACCATGCTGTCATCGCCACAAGATCACAGCTCTGAAGCAGCCCCCCACCTTGCCACATGCCCTTCCATCATTGCTGGGACCAGTCTCTATGGAAACCCTGGCCCCGCACTGTCATGGCACTGCCACTGCTGGGGTCGCCATAGAAACTATCCACAGTGATACGGGCAAGGGCTTCTGGGGAATGGAATGTGCCACAGGCCCAACCTTGCACTTGGGCCAGACTTTGCACCCCCCCACTTTAAATTAATGTCTGTCAGTGGCCATTGATATATTCCTGTGAAGGGTCTCCTTTGTGGCAAAATAGCTTCTTCCGATGAAGAACTGGTGAATCAAAATTTTTTCAACAATTTCTGGAAATGAATGGCTAAGTACAGACGTTCAAAAAGCCGAAGCTAGAAGTGCTCTAAGTATCATGCTGTACTCAAAGCCCTCTGGGTTAGGTCAGGAGTGAACAGAACAGATGTTCGCTGTTCAGTAGGGGGGCTCAGAGCCTGCTTGCCCTGGCTGAGGCAGCTGGCTGGGGAGCACTCCCACATGCCTCCCGTAATAATATGTATGGATCTCAGAGGCAAAACCAGCAGCAGCAGAAAGGAGGAGTGTGAAGGAGGAACAGGACATGAGGGGGAGGAGACAGGAAGAGGAGGAGAGTTAGGGAGTCTGAGGCAGAACAGCAGGCCCTGTAACAGCTCTGTAAGTAACTGCTATAATAAAGACATTGTTTATTTTAAGTCGGGAGCTGCTCTTTGATTACCCAGACAGGGTCACATGAAACATGGTGGCAGCAGAAAGTCTGTGAGGAAGCCCAAGACAAGAGAGAGACCTGGGCCCCAGCAGTGATTCAAACAGATTGCAAAAAGCACGGAGGAACTGAAGCCCCCAGGACAACTGGATTTCAACACAAAGAGCCTGGCACAGGCATGGAAACAATGGAAGCAAGAATTCAGTCTGTATACAGAGTTAACCATGGCTGATAAAGAAGAGAAAATGAAGATAAAGTTGTTTTACTATCTAGTGGAGGAAAAAGGCAGTGAAGTAAGTGCAACACTGATGCCAGGGAACCCTGACACACTAGAACAGTTAATAGAAGCGTTTGATGCATACTGTGACCCCAGAAAAAAATGAGATTGTAGAGAGAGATCAGTTTTTCACCCAAAACCAAGAGGAAGAAGCAGGAATAGAGGCCTATATCACAGCACTGAAAGCTCTGGCATCTTCACGCAACTTTGGAAACATACACGGGGGTAGGGGGTTATTGTTTGTTTGGTTTGGTTTGGGTTTTGGCTTCCTCTGATATATTGGGTATTGACCATAGCTGGAAATGGGAGTTAAGCTGAGTGGGCTGATGTTCCTGCTGGTACCTAGAACTCTCTCTCAAGCACCTGGCTCTTCTTCATTTAGGATCAAATCAATTGTCAGATTTCAGGTCAGGATGGCATTTTTCTACCAGGCCAGTTTGGCAAGAAGAGTTGGGGAGGGGGAGGTTACCTTCCTCTAGTGTGGGCCACAATCCTCTTCCTAGGATCATCTGAGCATATACTGATTTACCTCTTCTGCTGTTACACTGTTCAGGTATTGGCAGTGTCTTGTTTCCTCTGCTCTGTACTTGTGGTACATGGTAGGATGTTTTAGATTTTATTTCCATAAAAATGTTGGATGAATTTTGGGCCTCTCTGCATAAATGGATGCCTGTAAAAAGGTAAAGGGCTGGACTGGGGGGCCTGGAAGGCTCTTTTCAGTCCTATGTTATTTGATTCTATTCTCTGCACATGCTACCTTCTTTACCAACTATTTATAAAAAAATCTGTCAGCCAGCCAGAGATGCGAGACATACTGAGTTTCTTTTCTCACCAAGATGTTGTTATTTTTTTCCTTATATCCTTCTTTCAGGTTGTAGAAAGCAAATTAAGTCAACTAGATTGAAACAACTTGTTTTTTTCTTTCTGCATAGTTATAGGAATGATTAATTATTCAGTCAGTAGCAAAGTGAAGAAAAAGGGGGAAAAAGAAAACAAGTTCAGGTCAACCTGAAAGACAAGGTTCCTTGGGTGAATTTGATATCTTTTATTAGACCAACGCAAATGGTTGGAGAATAGTTATTAAGCAAGCTTTTGGGTTCAAAAACCCTTCGTCAGGCTAAGGAAGCTTCAGCAGTTGGTGTGTGCTCTTCCTGGATGGAATGAAAAGTCTTGAAATGAATTTTCAGGTTTTTAAACAAAAGAAAAACACTCAAAAAATCCTTTTACTTCTACCCCAAAACAAAATAGTTTGATGAATTTTTCTAATTTTTTTTTTTATCCTTAGGGCAAATTCTAAACAAAAATGTCATTTTGAAATTAAAAAATCATAACTGTGTTAAAAAATATCCATTTCAATTAGAAAGAATTTTCTAAATATTTCTTTTTTCCCCCCAGCCAAAACTATTCACCAAATCAACTCAAATTTGAAAATAATTTTGGTTCCCCCAGAACTACATTTTTGGTGAGTTTATTCCTCACTGAAAATATTTCACGCTACGTTGTATAAGAGCCCTGACAATAGAAATCACTTCCAAGAAATCAGGGATGTCAAGCAAACTCGGAGTCGCGAGCCGGATCTGGAACATGGGGTTCCTCGTTGACAAGATCTGGACTTCAAGGAGCATCATGGGCCAGATCCAGACCTGGCAGCAGAAGCAGAGGAAGTGGCAGCATTGGTGGACTGGAAATTAACACTGCTGTCACTCACCCCGCCACTGTGAACATGCGTTCCCAGTAAGGCTTCATAGCTGCAGAATTCAGTGGTGGGCCCCTATGGCAGCCCTATGGGCTGGACAAAATGAGTCTACAAGCTGGATCTAGCTCATGGACCATATCTTTGACACTCCTACTTTAAGTAAAAAAGTCCCATGAACCCCATCCACTTCCACCTTCTCTTTGTTATAGATGCTGAGATGACTATAATGAAGCCAGAGAAACACAAGGAATTCAAAATACAGTTCAACTAATCAGCCTGATTACACAGCCTGTATTTTCCTGGCTGACCTGGCTTCCAAACCCTCCTATTCCACACTGGTTTAGGCCTTGGAATTTCAATTTTTCAAAGTTTTTTGAGATTATCAGACTTTTTATGGCAATACACAAAGAATCAGAGAATAAATTGCTGATAATTGTCCAGGGACTATAGAAATTCTAGGATCAAAGAAAAGAAGAAGTGGAAGGGACCTCACAAAATCATCTAGTTCAGCCCCTGCTCAAGGCAGGATCATCCATAACTAAATCACACCAGCCAAGTGCCTGTCTAACCTGCTCTTGAACATTTCCAAGGATAAAGACTCCATAAATTCTTTAGGTAGCCTGTTCCAATGGTTTTCATCCCTCATAGTCAGAAAGTTCCTCCTAATCTTCAACTTAAATTTCCTCTGTTGAAGCTTGCTCTGCAACCTGTCCCCTACGTCCACAGAGAAAAGCCAATCTTTTTGTAATCTCCGTTCAGGTATTTGAAGATTGTTATCAAATCTTCCCTCAGCCTTCTCTTCTCTAAATTAAAAAACTTTAGTTCTTTTAGCCTTTTCTCTTGCCCCCCAGGCCTCTAATATTTTTGTTGCTCTGCGCTGGACTCTTTCCAATCTGTCCACATCCTTGTTGAAGAATGGGGCCCAAAACTGGATACAGTATTCAAAGTGAGGCCTCACCAGTGCTGAATAGAGCAGAAGAATCACTTCCCTCGATTTGCAAGTGATGTTCCTGTTAATACAAGCTGTTGGCTTTCTTTGTAACAAGAACACACTTAGCACATATTGTCCTTATGGTCTACTGTAACCCCCAGACCTTTCAATGCAGAACTGCAGCCTAGCCAATCATTCTCCAGTCTCTATTTGTGAATGCAGTTATTCCATCCCAAGTGCAAGACTTTGTACTTGTCCTTGTTGAATCTCCTCTGATTTTAGATCATTTTTCCAGTCTACGCAGTTCATTCTGGATCCTAGGCCTACACTCCAGAGCATCCACCCAGCTTAGTGTCATGCATAAAATTGCTAAACCTGCACTCAATCCCATCATCCAAATCATTAACAAAGACATTGAACAATACCAGACCCCAGAGAGACCACTGGGGAACCCCACCTGGTACCTTAGACAAGAAATGATACCTTAGACAAGAAACCTGCTTTTCTCCCTCCCCCTGCCCCCCCCAAATTACTGCAAAAATGTTATGTAAACCAAACTGAATCATGACCCATATCCATCTCTCTGGAAGAAAAAATGCACAGCCCCTAAAATCTATACAAAGAAAGTTCTGCCAAGGCTGATTTGTTTGTTTGGTTTTTCTAGGGGTGGTGGGGGCAGAAGTAAGGGGATTGCAGCCTCCTTAATTACTATAAACTGTGAAGCAGAATGATGTACATTTTGTATAGAAACACTGTAGCTGCATCAATATATTCAGTCTCATTTCCAATGCATCAGGAGTCTGTTTTGGAATCATGAGATGCCATATGTTTCACTCCATGGGGCAGTGTTTCCATAACATCAATAACACTTGATCTGGTTTTCTTCAGTTTCTCATTTGTCTTTGCATGAGCTGCTTAACACATTTTTGCATTGTGAGATCAACAAACCAAGTCAGACGCATGGGAAATTCCTGACTTCCTTATTGCAAACAGCTGACAGCAAGGTTTGACTATACAGGTAGCTTGCATAGGGAAGTCACTAGCAACATGATCTTCATAGTTTCATAGTTTCATAGTAGGTAGGGTCGGAAGGCACCTGAGCAGATCATCAAGTCCGACCCCCTGCCATGGGCAGGAAAGGATGCTGGGGTCAAACGACCCCGGCTAGGTGATTATCTAGCCTCCTTTTGAAGACCCCCAGGGTAGGAGCCAGCACCACTTCCCTTGGAAGTTGGTTCCAGATCCTAGCCACCCTGACTGTGAAGTAGTGCTTCCTGGTGTCTAACCTGAACCTACTCTCAGTCAACTTATGGCCATTATTCCTTGTTACTCCTGGTACTGCTCAGGGGAACAGGGGCTCTCCTACTGCCTGCTCGTCCCCCTTAGCCAGTTTATAGATGGCCACCAGATATCCTCTCAACTTTCTCTTGTAGAGGCTGAACAGGTTCAGGTCCTGTAGCCTCTCCTTATTGGGCCTGCCCTGCTGCCCCCTGATCATGTGAGTGGCCCTCCTCTGGACCCTCTTGATGCTGTCCACATCTCTCCTGAAGTGTGGTGCCCAGAACTGGACACAATACTCCAACTGCAGCCTGACCAATGGCACATAGAGGGGGAGGATCACCTCCTTGGACCTGCTTGTGAAAAGGTGCAGTTAGCCTTTCTGACCACATCCTCACATTGGCGGCCCATGTTCATCTTGGAATTAATAGTGACTCCAAGATTCCTTTCTGCTTCTGGGCTGATGGGAAGGGAGTTCCCCAGCCCTAGCGTGCCCACTTCTCCCCACATCTTAGTGTCATCTGCGAATTTGAACAAGGTGCTTTTCACCCCACTCGTCCAAGTCACTGATGAAGATGTTGAACAGTGCAGGTCCGAGGACCGAGCCCTGGGGGACCCCACTGCCCACATCCCTCCAGGTTGAAAACAACCTGTCCACCACCACTCCCTGGGTGCAGCCCTCCAGCCAATTTGTGACCCATCTGACTGTGTAGGCATCGACACCACAGTTGCCTAATTTTTTAATGAGAATGGGGTGAGAGACAGTGTCAAAGGCCTTCCTAAAGTCCAGAAAGACTACATCCACGGCAACCCCTGCATCCAAGGTTTTTGTGACCTGGTCATAGAAGGCAACCAGGTTGGTCTGACAGGACCTGCCTCTAATGAACCCATGTTGGTTGTCCCTAAGCATGATCTCCCCTGCTGGTCCCTCACAGATGTGCTCCTGGATAATTTTCTCAAAGAACTTTCCCAGGACCAAGGTAAGACTAGCAGGCCTATAGTTTCCTGGGTCCTCGTTCCTCCCTTTTTTGAAAATGGGAACTTCATTGGCCCTTTTTCAGTCCTCTGGCACCTCGCCAGAGCACCACAAGTGCTCGTAAAGCTATGCCAGGGGTCCCACAATGACCTCTGCCAATTCCCTCAGCACCCTGGGGTGGAGATCATCTGGACCTGCTGATTTGAACACATCTAGTCCCACCAGAAGTTCCCTGACTATGTCCTCACTGACTCTGGGCCTGGCTGCACTTCCGCTGGGTCGATCCAGGATCCTGGTGGGGGGAATGTCCCAGTCCCTGCTCAGAAAAATAGAGGCAAAGAATTTGTTAAAGAAGTTACCTTTGTTGTCTGGTGCAACCACCAGATTTCCAAGCGTGTCTTGCAGAGGCCCCACGTTACCCGGTACCTTCCTTTTACTCCCTATGTATTTAAAAAATACATAGGGAGTAAAAAGTATCTGTATCTGTTTACTAAAGCTTCAATTTAAGGTCTTGCAGACAATACATAAAAAAATATTTAATTATTTGGGCCTGAGGAATGTGCATGATTATCTATACTGATGTCCTTCCAAGACATTTGTAAACATTCAGTAGATCTTTCCTACTACTCTGTGGTTTCAGCTGGGAGCTGGGAGCAGGACCTTTGTGGAGTCCCTTTCCTGCATAAGTTTGCCAGAGTGCCTGCCAGAATTACTGTTATCATGACTCTGTTCAACTATTTTCTCCTCAGGTTGGTTAAACATATTTTGCAACTTTTAAAATAGTTGTTCTTTCTTGGCTTTTCTTTGTATCATAGCTGCAAGTAAAACAAAATCTGGTCCTGCAGTCCTTGCTCAGGAAGGCTTTTAGTGGTGCTAACAGAAAGCACTCTTGGGTCAAGACTATCGGGTCAGATCTGAAAATCCTGAAATGGGTGTCTGTTTCAATTTCCAGGCAGACAGAGCTGAAATATGTATAGATGAGTAGGCACTAGTAGTCAGATGGGACCTGATTCCTGGAAAGAAGTTCAGTATTTTCTCGGTTTGGTTGAAGCCTTTAAGAACAACAGAGCATTGGCATTTTTATAGGACCTATCACAATAGTAGTAAGTATATGAGCACTTCAAAAACCAATGTCACTTCATTAATTTAAATAGCCCATAATCTCAAGAGGACAGACAACGGGGCCTTATCCACTGAATGCCAACAACAACTGTCCTGTTTTCTCTCCTATGACAAATACATGAGTTCTTTCAAGATTCTTTTCAAAATCTTCCTTTCCTGTTTATGTTTGTGTGCAGTTTGTGATTGATGTACTGCCTGCTTCTGACTTCATTAATTCTGTGAGGGGAAAAATTGAATATGTTGGCATTTTATTTTAAATATTTTCTGTCTTTTTCATTGCTACAACACCTAGAGGCCTTTGGCATGGGTATGCCAGATTTAAAGATCCAAAGGTTCACTGCATCATTATTGTTGTTTTAAATCAAATATAGAATAAAACAATTAGATCCTACTTTTTTTTCTTAGTAATCAGGCAAACGTGATGGCAGTTCAAGATGGTTATTATTGCAAGAGGATAATTAAATTGATTTCCAACCAATGCTCACAATACCTGCCATCACCTTTTCATGTCCTTAGTTGACTTAGTGTTCTCTGCTGTAGTACTTGTTTAATGAAATGAGGAGGGTAGATTTTCCCCACTTTGCTACTGGGTAATAAATAAAACAGAGCTACTAGTGTCAATTAATATCTTATATCCTACCACTTTTTTGTGGATGCATCACACCTGACTTTTCTTTTTGCTAAATAACACATTTATGTTTGCAAAAATGCTGACTGTAAGCCATCTCAGAACGATGGAGATGACTGGTTCATTAACAATACAAAGGCTCTTATATTCTCCTTCCTGTTTTCAGTTCAATGTCAGATCATAACAAATTCTGAAATAGGATCAATCTATCTTAAAAATGAACAAGTTACCATGTATTGTAACAAAGAGAATTATGTAGTTGAAAATGTAAAAAAGATTTTAAATTTTCTGTTAAACATTTTTGGGAGATTTCAATTTCAAAGCTTTTCCTGAAGTTCAAAAATGTTCAGCTAATTTTGTTTTTCATTCTGTTCCCTTTCCATGCTCCTTGCACTTCTAAGACATAAGCAGTATGTTAAAATACTAGAAGGTACTTCACAACTTGCAGTATTTCAAGACTGACTGAAAGCTAGAAACCTCATGCAAGATTTTTTTTCTCCCAAGTTCCCAGAACAGTTTTGTAGACTCTACAGATCTACATAAATAGTCAAGTTACAGAGTATTTGTCCAACTGAAGATAAATATTGCACGGTAGGCGTACCCCAGGTACGCAGATTATTACACAGTCAGGTGGGTGGCAAATTGGCTTAGGGGGTTGCACCCAGAGAGTGGTGGTGGATGGGTCAGTATCAGCCTGCAAAGATGTGGGCTATGGAGTCCCTCAAGGCTTGGTCCTTGGACCTGTGCTGTTCAAAGTCTTCATCAGTAACTTGGATGAGGGCATGAAAAGCACTCTCCAGATTCACAGATGATACCAAATTATGGGGTAAAGTTAATACACTAGAGGGTAGGGAATGAATTCAGGTAGATCTGGACAGATTGGAAAAGTAGGAAAAACAAAATAGGATGCAGTTCAACAAAGACAAATGCAAGATGCTGCACCCAGGGAGAAGGAATCACCAGCACACTTACAGGCTGGGGGAGGACCTTCTCAGCAGCACAGCAGTGGAAAGGGATCTCAGAGTCACTGTTAACTCCAAGATGAACATGAGTCGTCAATCTGCCAAAGTGATCAGTAAAGCTAACCGCACTTTATCATGCATTAGCAGGTGCAGGCCCAGGGAAAACAAACAAACAGGCCCAGGGAAGTGATACTTCCCCTTTACGCCGCATTGGTCAGGCCACAGCTGGAATACTGCATCCAGTTTTGGGTGCCACACTTCAAGAGGGATGTGGCCAACCTCAAGAGGGTTCAGAGAAAGGCTACTCATATGGTTAGGGGTTTGCAGGCAAAGCCCTAGGAGGAGAGATTGAGGGCCCTGGATATCTTCAGCCTCTGCAAGAGAAGGCTGAGTGGTGATCTTGTGGCCGCCAACAAATTCATAGGGGGGGAGGGGCAGCAAGGAATAGGAAGTGCTCTGTTTAGCAGGGCACCGCTTGGAGTAACTAGGAACAATGGCCACAAACTGATGCAGAGCAGATTTAGGTTAGACATCAGGAAGAACTTCTTTACAGTAAGGGTTGCCAGAATCTGGAATGGGCTTCCAAAGGAGATGGTACTCTCCCCTACCTTGGGGGTCTTTAAGAAGAGGCTGGACATGCACCTGTCTGGGTTGTCTGGGAAGTGGTGCTGGCTCCTACCCTGGGGGTCTTTAAGAAGCGGCTCGATGCCTACCTGGCTGGGGTCATTTGAGCCCAGTTTTCTTCCTGCCCAGGCAGGAGGTCGGACTTGAAGATCTACAAGGTCCCTTCCGACCCTACTTCTATGATTCTATGATTGTATGATTCTATGACCCCAGCGCTCTTTCCTGCCCAAAGCAGGGGGTCAGACTTGATGATCTGCTAAGGTCCCTTCTGATCCAAACATCTATGAATCTACCCACCTGTGGTAAATCAACGACCCAGTTACTCTTTGTTACCTTGAACAATACAATATAATGCAGAGGTGCTCAACCTTTTGGCCCCACATGCCACATGAGTGGCACAGGACTGGTCTGTAATGTAGCAAAACCCCCAGTTTTTCTCTTTTTTTCTTTTAAAATGCATTCCCTCCCCTTCCCCAACCATTTCTGACTTTCTCTCTCCCTCTCTATTCCCTATAGATAAGTATAAGTAAGCTAAAATGTAGGATAAGCTTTGACATTTTATTTTAGGTAGTAAGGTTTATTTCTCTGCCCTCTGCAAATAAGTGCCCTGCTATTTTGATATAGATATCCACTGTTTTATAAGTGATAATTATTATGTTTGTATTGATTTTTTTTTTTTTTACTGCTTTTATATTGTGTGATTACTGTTTTAGGCCTATATATGTAAGTTAGCATAAGTCATGTCAAGTTTCCATCTTGTAATGTCAAGCCTCCATCTTTTCCCCATGCCCGGTTGAGAATGCCATTTCCATCTGGACCAGACCAGCTCCACATCACACCACCTATCCTCCCAGAGGCCCTGCCGGCAACCCCCCTCTGGACAACACCGAGCTGAAGGAGACCCTGACTGGCCATCAAGGACCCACTTTCAGCCTGAGATAGTTAGATATCACCTACCTATTTCCTCCTCCAATTTGGCCTCTATCTCTCCTCCCAGACTTCAGCCCCTGCACCAAGACTCTTTAACCCCTGCTGCCATTGTCTGTGTATGTGCCTGTGTGTGTGTGTGCAAAGGAACCAATAAAATATTCTGTCACCATCTCCCCTTTTCAATAAAACCACTATCATTTGTAACCCCGAGTTGGGTTGTGTTTTACTGAGCCCGAGTCCCTTCCCTATCTTAAATTCCAGTCTCTGTCTCTCTCTCTCTCGGCTCTCAGCCCTGTTCCCACCTCTTTTTGCCTCATCCTTTCCCTTTTGTTCAGGCTCTCAGCCCTGTGGCTTTCTGCAGGCTCTCAGCCTCCCTCCTGCCACTTTTTGCCTCTTGCCACCTCTTCCCAATCCCTATCTCTCTGCCTTCTCTTTCACTCTCTCTCTCTCTCTGTGTTCTCTCGCTGTGTTCTCCAGCCTCTGCCACCTCTAACTCTTCATTTTGAGTTGAGATCAATGTCAGCCTCTACCAAACTCTTTACACTGAAAAATGTTTTAATACATTGTTGCCAGTACCTACAATATAAAGATACCTAGTAATGATACAATTAAAAGCACATTCTTGGAGAAAATACTGCCAACATTAGATGTTTTATTGTCACTCTGTTCACTACTTTCCAACAAGATAGCACCCTCTATTCCAGATTATAATTTGTAACATGACAGGCATCCTGCCTTTTCAAACAAGAGTCTATAAAACAGGAACATTACAAATAAGAGCAGTCCAGCATGAATAGCATCTTCTGAACACAGGTATGAAAGGACTGTATGGCTTTTTTTGCATCTTAGAAGGCAGAACAGTCCTTCTAGATAATGGCATTTCTCCTTCATACCTACCTCTGCAGAAGGAAGCATCTTTTTTGAAGTCTTTACCTATGGATCTGTATTTTACTTCATCATGAGATGTTGCTTTGCCAGCATCATTTGTCTCCTATTCCTTTGGTTGCTGAAAAAGAAGGGGGCAAACATGCCGTCCCCATTCCAGGACAGAAGTGAGTGCCGTACGTTTCATTTGAAATGCACTCACTTGCACATGTTAAACTATGACAGAAGGTGCCATGGGGAAGCTGAATGCTTTTGCTCATTTGTTGTCTTAGCCTACAGCTAGCGGAAACCTAGGTTACAAAACTTGTGTTAGTTTAAGCAGTCTCCCATTAGTCATCCCTCAGGGAAACTGATTGCAGTTATTTTTTAACATTTTTTCTTATCTGCAGCCAAAAGCTGTTTGTTCTGTTAGCAATAAAGTGTTACAGGGTTCTTAATAAATATTTGTCACTTTTATGGCATCTTCCATTCAAGGCTTTTCCATTATTCCTAAATTAAACCTCCCATCACTCCAATCAATTTAAAAACATTACTGTCTCTGTTTTACATTTGGAAGAAATAAAGTATCATTAGAGTGTTGAGGGTTTATTTAAGAAGTCTGTGGTAGAGTCCCAGCAGATACACTTTAGCTACAAGATTGCCCCTTTACCCTGAGGCTAGGTACAGATTATCCCTCACCTTTAAACAAGGGCAGGTGCAAAAAGGGGAAAAGCAAGGGCTGTCCTCCACTTTTGAGTGTCTTAGGTAATATATCCCTACACTTTCAAACCAGCCAAGCATCAAATTGCTGTGCCTGGACAGACCCTCACAATAGTCTGGCTCAGAGATCTGAAAAGCCGTTATCTGCTAGAAATGATAGAGCCTCTGCTGAGCATGGTTTTGATATGGTCACCAATCAAGCCAGGAGTCTCAGGTTAGGGCAAATACAACAAAGTAATGAGAGAGAGTGCCATTTGGATGGTTAGACAGGTGCTTTGACTTACAGAACTATTACTAAATTTCACCAATATCCTAAGTACTTTCCTCTGCTGGTCAGAATGACCTTCACCCTGTCTGGAGGGATCTGCAGACAGCAAGGGAAACAACTGTTCTATTGTTTTTTTCCCCATACAATACCATGGGAAATCAATAATGAATAATAGGCATGTAGAACTAGAAAGAGAGTAGGTATTACCATGAAGGATGGAATATAAAAACCTATTCCAACTCCTGTGACAAAACCAATTGACTTTAGCCAAAAAAGATCAAGACACAAAATGCTCGATTATCCTCTTAGAACAACTTCTCTAGTTGATAAAAGCCCAGCCATTAACCATTCCCAGTGGAACTATCCTCAATTATGTGGACAATGGTGGGAATGAGGGGTTAACCTCAGTGCTAGGGAATTAATCAAAACTTTGCCTTGACTACTAATCTTTAAAACAGTCTTCAAATCACAGCACTTTCTGCCAGAATTAGACAGATGTCTTGTGTATTCCAAGAAAGGGCAGGATTTGTGAAAGCCTTTTATCTTTCTTGCAAGTTCCCAGACCCTCAGCTTAACTGCCAGTGCCATGTTCACAAACTCAGAAGGGCCCACAGATTGCACCCAGATGCTTGTTGTTGAATTAGCAGCACTGGTTTGCTTCTGCCCCCGTGAAAAAATAATAGCTACCCTATCTTAGTTTTTGTTAAATATATACTAGATAGATAGATATATACATGGAGGCCATTGTGCAGTTATAACAGGGCCCCAACCCCATTACTAACAGAGGGCCAGGGGTAGGGTGACCCACTTGCCCCAGCACCTTGCCAGGACTTTCCTGTCCCTTGCCTTGCCTCGCCTCGCCTCCCCTCCCCTCAGGATCTCCTTGCAGGGGCTGTAGGAGCCTTGCTCATGGAGAGCTAACAGTTTCCTTCCCAGCACTCAGCCCACCTAAGCAGCCAGGAGCCAGGTTGCCAGGCAACAGCATGTGACCAGGTCAGGAGGCCAGGGATGCTGGAAAAGATAAGAGGGAGGAAGAGCAGGAGGCAGCCAGAAGGGGGAGAGCTAGGGTTGTCCTCAAGTGAGCTCTTGAGGAAGAAGGGGGAATTTGCAGAGCTCAGGACAACAGGGTGAAATTTGCAGATAAGCACTTCTTTTGTTAAAATTTATTCTGGGCTCTGCACAAGCCCATTAGTAGCCTGGGCAGCACTAGCTGGGGAGCTGTTGTAGAAGAGCAGGGTGTATCCAGCAGCAGGGTGCCTGAGGCCAGAGTGGTTTCCCTGCTGTGCTGCAAGGGCAGCTCAGGTCCTCACACCATGTACCTGGAGTGGGATGCTAGGCATCTAGAGCAAACTACCCAGTGGCAGAGGTGCCTGGCCAGACACACCTTGGAAAACAGGCCAGTGTAGGAGCAGGCGTGCCTCAGAGTGGCTTACAGCAGTATACAAAGGTTTATGTACTTCAAGGAGGCATTTATATTTTAGCAATAATAGAGGATGGAAGGCAGTTGCTAGGAGCAAGAGGAGGAAGGGAGAGAGTAGCCAGGTACCATGCACCAGATCCTGTTCAGGGAAGGTAAGCAATCTAGCTGTCTGTACCCTTGGTTTGCTGAATGTTTGCTTGGTGGGCTCTGCGTGTTTGGGGTGTGTGCTCTGAGAAGCTGGGTGCGATTGCTGATTGCTGAGTGATTGCTGACTGTGCCTGACAGAAGCCCTGACAAGAGGGCAGAAACAGTCCAGGCCCAGCAGGGAATAAAAGACTCCCCAGGTGACCAGAGTGCCAGTGACCAGGGGCTGTGAACAGAGCAAGGAGTTTGCAGGCAGTTCACAGGCCAGTTTCTAGGCCAGTTCATGGTCTTTGCATCCCCCCCCCAAACACTGTAATCATAAACCTTGGGGCTGGTCCCCCCACACACACACACACACATGCACACTTTTTTGAGGGGCAAGCCTTTCAGCTTGGCATGAGGAAGCAGGAAAAAAAGAAGCCCTTTGGAGCCAATGAGCAATAAACAGGCCAGCTTCCAGGCAAGTTGGCTGGGAAGGTCTGCTTGGCAGAAGAGCAGAGAGAGAGAAGGCAAATTAAGAGACCCAGGGAAATGGCTGGAGGACGTCACAATGCCAGAGCCATTCCCACTACCTCTGCTTGCACTTGTGAGGCTTCTGTCCAGGCAGGATTGCTCACCATTGAGACTTCTACCCAGGTCCAGGTTTGGTGCTGTGGGAACTGTGGCTTGCAGGTTCCTTCCAGTGATGGCTAGGTCAGGGAGTACCTGCAGTGTAAGCGGTGCTTCCTGGTCGTGTCTCTTAGGGAACAGGCAAGAGAAATACAAGAGGAGGTGGCAAGGTTCCGCAGCATCCTTCACCATGAGGTGTTCATTGATTCAATGCTAGAGGAGACCTCTGGGACTGCAGAGGAAGAAATGCAAGATGCAGCACTAGAGAAGAGAGAGTGGACATGGACATCCAAGAGGGTGGAAGCTGGAGACTTGTGACTTCTGGCAGCAAGCAGAGATCTTTACCTCAACCTGGAGTGGTTCATCTGGAGAACAGATATGCAGCCCTAGCAGCAGAGAGGGAGGAGTGCTTTCCATTGGTAGAGGAAGATAAGCCAGGCACCACCAAGGTGGGAAGGCTCGAGAGGACCTCCAACAAGAAGTGATGGGTGGTGGTGGTTGGAAACTCCCTTCTACGGGGGTGGAGGGAACTATTTACCGACCTGACCTGTTGTCTCCAGAGGTCTGCTGCTTGCCCGGAGCCTGGATCCAAGATGTCATGGAGGGACTACAAAGGTTCATCTGGCCCTCTGACTACTGCCCCATGCTCCTCATCTGTGTGGGCACCAATGATACTGCCAGGGGAGACCTTGAGCATATCAAAAATGACTACAGGGCTTTGGGTGCAAGAAGGAAGGGGTCTGGGGCTCAGGTTGTGTTCTCATTGATCCTTCCAGTCAAGGGAAAGGACCCAGTCATGAGCAGGTGAATCCTGTAGATCAACATCTGGCTGTGCAGCTGATGTTGCCAGCAGGGCTTTGGCTTCATCGACCATGAGACGTTTTTCCAAGAAGGATTACTAGAAAGAGATGGGATCCAACTGACAAAGAGAGGGAAGAGTGTCTTTGCAGACAGGCTCGCTCACCAAGTGAGGAAGGCTTTAAAATAGGTTCTCTGGGGGATGAAGACCAAAGCCCTGAGGTAAGTGGGGAAGCGGGAGACCTAGAGGAAGAGCAAGCGGGAGTGGGCAACAGGGGAGGCGCTCTCATATTTCCTGAAAAATCAGGGCAATTAACTAGTTACCTCAGGTGCTTGTACACAAATGCACAGAGCCTGGGAAACAAGCAGAAAGAATTGGAAATCCTTGCACAGTCAAAGAGCTGTGATGTGATTGGAATAACAGAGACTTGGTGGGATAACTCACATGACTGGAGCACTGTCCTAGATGGGTACAAACTGTTCAGGAAGGACAGGCAGGGAAGAAGAGGAGAAGGACTTGTGCTTTATGTAAAAGATCCATATGATTGTTCAGAGCTCCAGTATGAAACTGGAGATAGGCCTGTTAAGTGTCTGCGGGTTATGGTCAGAGGGGAAAGCAATAAAAGAGATGTGGGGGTCTGCTATAGACCACCAGACCAGGAGAAAGTGGTGGATGAGGCTTTCTTCAAACAACTAGCAGACATTTCCCAGTCACAGGCCCTGGTTCTCATGGGAGACTTCAATCACCCTGACATCTCCTGGGAAAGAATACAGCAATCTGCACAGATGACCTCAAGATGACTGAGTTCAGGATCCTGAGAAAAGAAAGGATGGAGAGCAGGACAGTAAAGACCCTGGACCTCAGAAAAGCAGACTTTAACTCGCTCAGGGAACTCATGGTCAGGATCCCCTGGGAAGCCAGTCTGAGGGGGAAGGAGTCCAGGAGAGTTGGCTGTACTTTAAAGAAGCCTTACTGAGACTGCAGAAACAAACCATCCTGATACACAGGAAGACTAGCGGGTATGGCAGAAGACCAGTTTGGCGTAGCAGGGAACTCTTTAGTAAATTAAATCACAAAAAGGAAGCTTATAAAAAGTGGAAACTTGAACAAATAACTAGGGAAGAATATAAAAGCATTGCTCGGGCATGCAGGAATGAAATCAGGAAGGCCAAAGCGCAATTGGAGTTGCAGCTAGCAAGGGATGTGAAGGGTAACAAGAAGGGTTTCTACAAGTATGTCACCAACAAGAGGAAGTTCAGGGAAAGTGTGGGCCCTTTACTGAACGGGGGAGGCAACCTACTTACAGAGGATACAGAAAAGGCTAAGTGCTCAATGGCAGACAAGGTTCTTTGTGTAAATCCAATATTTTTTATTAAACCAACTCAAATAGTTGGATAAATTCTTCTTTGCAAGCTTTCTGGTACAATTACCCTTCATCAGGCTGAGGAAGCATCAGCAGGTGGTCTGTGCTCTTCCTGGATGGAGTAGTAAAGCAGCCAGAGACAGTATGTATGCAAGAAAACCAGTCAGTTAAAATGTAAATTGAGGTGGCCAGTAAGTAAGAGACAGGTGTTGGGAGGAAGGGGAATGAATGTAGCTGTAATCAATGGTGGTAGGAAGAGAAGGGAATGAGAATAGCTGGCAAAAAGTGGAGGGTTTACATGGGGAGTCAGATGTCAGGCAGGTTATAATGTGTCATAAATCCAATGTCTATATTTAGTCCATGATTTTTTTTAATATCTGGTAGATTGATTAAATGAAGCTCATAGGCTTATCTGTGAAAGGTGTTTTGTAAATTCCCTTTCAGGATTAGAACTGAGAGATTGGAGAGAGAGAGTGGTTTTCTTATGAGAAGTGTGCCCCCACAGGTAATTGGGTATTCCTGTCTTTGATAGATTTTCAGTGTACATTCATTCTGGTACGTAGCTGTTGTTTGGTTACCCTACATATTTTATATCGGGGCATTTGGTGCATTGGATGAGATATATAACACTTCTGAAGGTGCAGGTGTAAGATCCAGGAATGGTGGGGGGGGCTTTGTTGTGGGGTGTAGTAATTGTGGGGGTGGTGGAGATGTGTTGGCAAGTTTTACATTTCTTGTTGTGGCATGGTCTGGATCCATGTGATGTGTTTTGGGCTGTAGGAAGTTTACTTCTGGTGATGAGGTTGGCGAGGTTTGGTGCTTGTTTAAAGGCTAGGATGGGTGGTTCTATGATCAATGCCTTTTTTGCCTCAGTCTTCACAGGCAAGGTCAGCTCCCAGACTATTGTACCAGGCAGCACAGTTTGGAGTGGAGGTGAACAGCCCTCAGTAGTGAAAGAATAGGTTAGGGACTACCTAGAAAAGCTGGAAGTGTACAAGTCCATGGGGCCAGATAGGAAGCACCTGAGGATGATGAGGGAGTTGGCTGATATGATTGCAG
Organism: Alligator sinensis; assembly: GCF_000455745.1. Lineage (NCBI taxonomy): Eukaryota > Metazoa > Chordata > Crocodylia > Alligatoridae > Alligator > Alligator sinensis. Next base: position 159,646 of record NW_005842629.1, on the reverse strand, counting down.
AGCCATTGGCCATCATCTTTGAAAATGCATGGTGATCTGAAGAGGTCCCGGATGATTGGAAAAGGGCAAACATAATGCCCATATTTAAGAAAGAGAAAAAGGAAGATCCAGGGAACTACAGACCAGTCAGACTCACCTCAGTCCCTGATAAATCATGGAGCAGATCCTCAAGGAAACCATTTCTAAGTACTTGGAGGAGAAGAAGGTGATTAGAAACAGTCAGCATGGATTTGCCAGGGGTAAGTCATGCCTGACCAATTTAATTGCCTTCTATGATTAAATGACTGGTTCTGTGGATGCAGAGAGATTGGTGGATGTGGTGTGCCTTGATTTTTAGCAAGGCTTTTGCTACAGTCTCCTACAACATTCTCACAGGCAAGCTGACAAAGTATAGTACAGGCTGGGGGGTGACTGGCTGGGGGGGCGGCCCTCCGAAAAAGGACCCGGGGGGGTAAAGG
>NW_005842629.1:151995-159113 GCF_000455745.1 Alligator sinensis | reverse complement strand
TGGGTGATTATCCCCCTCTATTCAGCACGGGTGAAGCCACATCTGGAGTACTGTGTTCAGTTTTGGGCCCCCCAACTGCAGAAAGGATGTGGAAAAATTGGAGAATATAACTTATGAGGAAAGACTAAGTGAACTAGGCTTATTGGGCATGTCCAGATGAGCGCAGTCATGAGGTATGTAGTGCTGCAAACACATTTGCAGCACCACATACTGCAGAGAGTTCTCCACACTGCAAGGGCACCCTGCCCAAGCATGCACTGCTCTCCTTCCCCCCCTCCCCCCCACCACACACACACCTTTTTTTGGACCCCTGGATATCCAGGGGTCAAAAAAAAACAAAACCCCAAAGCAGTGCACACTTGAGCAGCATGTGCTGCTAAAAAGCAGAGCGGGGCCACTCCAAGCCATACTGCAGCTGCCAGCCAGTCTCCACTCAGCAGGACCACCATAGTTGCAGCTCCAGGAGGCCTCCAGGACCCCAGGTAAGGGTTCTGGGACCAGCACAGTGCTGGCCCCAGCCTCCAGGGCATCCAGGGCAACTTACCATGCACCAGAGCAAGCGTGGCATGGTGTTCCCCATGGACAAGAAGTGGCAGCACAAGGTGCTCTGCTGCTACTTGTCCTCAGGGAACCAAACATCCACACACATCTGGATGCACCCATTTACTCTAGAGAAGAGGAGACTGAGAGACACAGGCAGCAGAAGCGGGGGGGCTATTTGGGCTCCACCCCCCCCCCCAAAATGGAGGGGTGGAGCCCACACCCCCCCCCACTTCTGCTGCCTATGTGCAGCCCAGCTGCACGTAGGAAGTGGTGAGGGAGAGAGTGGGGCTGGGGGCAGCCTGGGGCTAGGGAAGGGGAAGGCCCTGCACAGCTGGTGGGGTGCAGGTCTGAGCCAGAAGTGGCTTATCTGGTGGGGAGAGTGCAGCTCCTGCTGCTATGTCCACCCTGGGAAGCACAGTGGGGCATGAGCACCCAGATATGTGCAGAGCAGAGCAGGCTGCCACTGTGGTCTGGGGCTGGGGCAGCACTGGACTCTTTCCAAGGGGCGGGGGGAGGGGGAGGGAGGCCTGGCCAGGTCAGGCTGCACTTGAGGTGGGCCATGCCAGCACTGGAAGGGTACTATGGCAGGAGGGCTGCAGCCACCCCAAAATTCACCATAGCCCCCCTGACCCCACCTCCCAGCACCGCTGTGGCTGAGGGGGGACTTAATAGCAGCTTTCAGCTACCTGAAGGGGGCATTTGAAAGAGGATGGAGTTAACTGTTCTCAGTGGTGGCAGAACAAAGAGCAACAGTCTCAAGTTGCAGCAAGGGAAGTTTGTTGCATATTAGGAAGAATTTTGTCACTAGGAGGATAGTAAAGCACTGGAACAGGTTACCCAGAGATGTGATGAAAGCTCCATTCTTGGAGGTTTTCAAAACCCAGCTAGACAAAGCTTGGGCTGGGATGATCGAGTTGGGGATGGTCCTGAATTGAGCAGGAGGTTGGAGTAGACGATCTCCTGCGGTCCCTTCCATCCCTAATGTTCTATGATTCTATGACAGAAATGGGCGTATTGCAATCCTGGCTAATGTCACCCTGACTTCCTCAGATCAGGTTCCTACCCTTTGAAAATAAACTCTTGGTAAAGGTTGGAAATGCAACATTTCAAAACAAACCTGCTTTTCTATTTAAAATTTGACACTAAATAGCTAATCCATGGAAGTCATCAGGTTTTCTTCTTCCCACATAATGACTTTCTTCTGTATCATGCACTTGTTCACCCCTACCCATGGGTGTTTCACTTCCTGCTGCTGTTTCGTTTATACTAGAAACGCACACTTTACAGTAAACAGCCCTACTGCAGCCCAACCAGCTGTGGAGGCACCATGTGAGGTCACAGACCAGCAGTTTGACCAGGGTGATCCAGCATTAATCAAAAATATAGTCCTGCTGCATCTTCCTCCAAGACTATCCAAACTACTGATAAGTTTGTTTGACAGTTTAGGTGAGCACCTCAACCCCTGAAGGGGTCACACCTGAAGGTCAGAGCTTTTGAACTCCCAGCCCACACCCATAACCAGTAATAAATCATTTCATAAAATATTTGAAAAATGTGATCTTAACCTTGTGACCTGATATGGGGCTTCCAAAAAAACAAAATTACTGCTCCAGCATTGTACTGGAACCTGTGTGTCCTTTCAGAATTATCATCCATATACTCTTCTTTTGTTTTGTTTTGTTTTTTTTTTTTAAAGTGTACACACCCTACAGCAAGCAGCCATTGTTGCTGCATAACAAGTGTGATTTCTTAAGAAATCACTACCATATTTACCCTGGAAACCTGAGATACCATCCTTGCCAGCTTGCAGATGGTTACAATTCAAATGGATAAAAGTACCATGATTGAGAGAGAAGCAGAGGAGCACAGTGAAAGGATGTGATTCTTTCACTTAAAAATGGTTTTGCATTGTTGTAGTTTCACTGGGCATGAACAGGCATTCATTGATGAAATGAGAAATAGCTAGACATCTTTCCAGGAGAGGGAGCAGTATGGGCATATGAAGCCTGCAACTGCCTCCTTTGCCCAGCTTCCCACACCTTTCCCAGGCCAAAGCAACCCCAGTCTGGAGAAAGCAAGGGAAGCAGTGACTGCTCCACCTCTTCTGTTCTAGGAGTGGAGCAGTAGGAAATGGTTCTTTGCACTTCCCCAGATAGAGAAAGGAACAGATGGACTAGGAGTCTCTTCCTACTATTCTATTCCCCTTCCATAGTCTATACAATGTCCCATAGAGAATGCCCCCCACCCATTTCCCAGACTGGTATGTCCTGTCTAAATGCCAACTGGCTTGGCATTGAGACAAGGACAGCCAGTCTTGATGCCAAGAATGGGCTGCCAGGTGAGCAAGTTGCAAGATGCTAGGTTTCCAGTGGGAGGAGCCACTCAGCTCCTTTGCCAGGAACCTTACAACCTCTGTATCAGACAGCCTTTCTCACTTTGCCCTAAAACCCTGTGTGGGCTTCAGGGCACGATATTCTTAAAAGCCAGGCTGGGGTAGCTCTGTGGTTCCCCACCCCAGGCACATTGACAGTCTGGCCCTAGAGGTCCTGTGGGAGCTGCTGAGCAAAGCACTTTAAAATCCCAGCTAAGTGCAACTAAGGAAGCCACTGAGCAAGGCATTCAATCAGCTGGGTTAGGTTCTCCCATGCAGCACTTGCAGAGCCACATGCCCACAGTCCCACACACAACTGGGAAGGGAATAGAGCAGCAAGCCATTGCTCCTTGCCCATTCCCCAGACTCAGGATACCTCCTACCTATTCCCTAGATCATGGAGGAGTGGAACAAAAGCTTATAGGCATTTGTTCTTGTGAGGGCAACTCTCTCACAGGGGAGATCATCAAAGTGTCAACCTGGAAGATCTTTCTCTCACAGGGGGCCACATTTCTTCTAGGCAACATTGAATGAAAACTTGTATGTTCCTAGTTTCTACCAGGAGAGTGGTGATTCTCCTGGTAGAAACATAACACCCCTACATTTCCACTAACTTTAAAAGAGCTCTCTTAATTTTTTTCATTGAGACTCTAGACTTTTTACTGCAGAGTGGAACTGGTTTAGTACCAAGAGTTAAAGTGATACCCAAGAACAAGAGCAATTCCCACTGATGTCAGTAGGAAATGAATAGGAAGTTTTCTATTTACTTTAATGGAAACTGCATCAAACTAATCTGGAAATTGGAGAACCCAGATTAGCAATATTAGGAAAAGTTCATCATGAATGAGAGAACTGATGAAATTGCATGGGGGGCAAGCATGCACAAGAGAGGACAACAAAATGGCAGCTAAGCAAAGTGAAAGAATAAAAAAGAGGTATGAAGTTAAATTTTATAGTGTAATTCTCATACTAGTTCCACTAGTGTGAAAAAGTGAAGGTTGGGGGAGCTTCTAGGTGCCACTGATTTATTGCACCTTTACCAGGTAAAGGCTCATGTCTGTAACCCGGGTGGTACTCCAAGAGGTACGCCCTCTCCAATTGAAGGGATCAAAGCAGGTGCACAAGCACTGTGGGAGGGGTAGGGACTCTCCTTCCCCTATAGAGCAGAGTCACACCACCAATGGGGACTTAACCATATACTTTTTAATGAGGGAACAATACTGGGAACATAAGCAGTATAAACCAGGGGGGTATAGGGGACACTACAATGCCCCGAAGGGGCAGGATTCAACAAAGGTTATACACTTACAATCACAGACATATTCATCCAGTTGACAAAAGACAGGGTTAACCAAAATGTAAAACACAAATAGCAGAACAAACAATACTGGTTGGTATTACTGGAAATATAAAAGGCACTAAATACAAAATGTCAAATTACAAGGAATATAGGGCCTAGGTACCTGGAGGAGGAGAAAGGGGGGAAAACGCAATGACCCCTTTCCACTGCAAGAGGAATGTCTCCCTGTTAGCTCACTGACCCCAAGTCACTGAAGCTGGGACTTGAACTCAAATCTCCCACATGGTAGGCAAAAACACTACCACACAGCCATCAATGCTGGCACTACTCCATGCTGCTAGGGGTCTTGACCTTCCCAGAGCCCCGGCCTCATGTTAAGCTGCTTGGCCTCTGATTGGAGGAGCTGGAAGCAGGCGGGGAACCTCTCAGGTCGCTGCTCAGATCCTGCTGGAGCGGGGAAGCCTCTCCTGCTGGCTGCAGCCTTTCATAGGCGATCCTGGAGCCCAGCGGGGAGCCTCTCCTGCCGGCTATACACCACACTGCTGAGGGTCCAACTGCTGCCTGCAGGTCCCACTCCTTCAGGCTCTTCTGGGGCAACTGCTCCAACCCCGCTCCCAGCTCTTGCCAGCTCTTTGAAGCTCCTTCCTTGTGGTCCCTTGCTGGTCTCCTCCTTAGAGTCAGCCGCACTGCCCCTTTTATCCCCCTCCAGGTGACCCACAGGGCCAATCAGGGGACATGGAGGGTGAGTGTCTGGGCCCTGACTGGTGAGGAAAGGGAATCCCAAATCCTCCAATCACCTTTTGCCCTTTCAAAACCCCTGGGCTAAGTCACTAACAGCTAGCCCATCGCATGTCAATTTGATTAAACTATTTTAAATGTGTATGCAGGCAGCAGCTCAGTCCCAGATATTTTTGATAATCTGGATTTATGAAATTCCCAATTCCATTCCTGTGCTGAAGATTCTAATCTATCTTTCAGGAGACATCCCCTTCAAATCACCACCTGGTTTCTTTTTCATCTGCTTTATAAAAGGTCAAACTGATTTTGCCTGAGGCATCAAAAAATAAAAGCAGTACCACAGAAGGAAGAAAGTGCATGACTCATTGAAAAAAAAAATAACTCTCTCAGGAAAGCAGAAAAAAGAATAATGTAAAAGCACTAAAAGAGAGAGAGATTTAAAAAAAATAAAAATACAAACTGAAATAACTTTGGCAAAATAATGGAGACTGAGAAATACACCACTGAGAATCAGGGATTTAGGGCATATTTATTAAATGGATTCCACAATGTAGTTGCTTATAATACCAAGGGACAACATAGGATGACCCAGGAGATCCTGTGTCCTTGTATCACATATAAAGCAAGAGTGGCCGTAGCCCAGGCCAGAGAGAACCAAATAGGCTGAAACTTGTCCCTGACAATGTTGACACGTCAGTCATGGGTCAGGGGAAAGTGGGTCACCTGCAGATTTTTTATTACTGACAAATTTGGATCACAAATAATTTTTATTCCTTAAGGGAGCCACACAAGTATGCGTTAGAGCTGTTATGTTATCTATCCCACTCATGTAATTCTTGTGTAAGTAAAAGTCCCCATTGCAGTCAGGAGAGGCACTCAAGCCAATGCAAGTCATGCCTGAATGCAGTGAAGTCAGCAGAGTTCCCTCACATTTCTAGCAGTGTGGCTGAGGGGAAAGTTTAGACCAGAAATCACAGGTTTGAGTTTTCTACAGGCTAAAAAGCAAGAAAACTCTCAAAAAGAAGGGTGATTTTTGTAACAAGAACACTGGGCTAGGACATGGGACCACATCCAGCTGAGTACAGATATGTGGTATGTGGTACCACAGACCCATCTGCAGCACCACACACTGCACATGAAGGCATTCCCCACACTGCTCCCTTGCAGTTGGGGGGGGGGGGGGGGGCGCATTTCACCCTGGCAAATCTGAATAAACTGGGGTGGTACATGTGGTGGCAGCACATGCCACCCAAAACCAGGGCCTGGACGGCTGGAGCTACACACTGCTTGCTGGCCAGGCTTCCTGCAATGGCTGCAGCCCCAGGAGGCCCCCAGGACCCCAAGGAAGGCTGCTGAGGCCAGTACAATTGCTGGCCCCAGCCTCCCCTAACACATCTGGGGTAATCTGCCACATACTAGAGTGTGCATGGCACGGGCATTCCCCAGGGCCAAGTAGCAGTGGCACAAGGTGGAGGAAACAAACATCCACTCTTGCCTGAACACACCCAGGAGGTTTAAATTCATTTCCAAGCATTGCTAGAGATGCCCTGTATGACCCTGACAAAACTAGTTAATCCCACTTCCTCAGCTACTACTACTATTGCCTTTGTCTATTTAGCCCAAAGGCAGCAGAAGGCTGGGGCTAATGAGGCTTAGCCCCACTACCCCCCCAAACACAGGGCAGCAGGTAGGGCCACAGGGCAGCCCAGGTATGGGCTCTGGGTGGCTGCAACAGAGGCACACACAGACAGGCAGCTGGAGCCTGCAGCTGCCCAGTGGTGTGTGCAGCACTGCCCAGCAAAGCAGGTAAGTCTGTCGCAAAGGGGCAGATCGAGACTCCCAGGGGTGAGGGAGGGAGTAGTGCCCCAAGGGATTACCAGGTTGAATGGTCACAAACTCCTCCACGACTGTTTCAGGCTGAACATAAGGAAGAACTTACTGTCCGAGCCCCCAAGGTTTGGAATAAATTGCCACCAGAGGTGGTTCAAGCACCTACTCTGAACACCTTCAAGAGACATTTGGATGTTTATCTTGCTGGGATCCTATGATCCCTGCTGACTTCCTGCCCCTGGGGCAGGGGGCTGGACTCAATGATCTTCCGAGGTCCCTTCCAGCCCTAATGTCTATGAAATCTATGAAAACTTCTTAGTACCTTCCCTTGCCTAG
>NW_005842629.1:150617-151985 GCF_000455745.1 Alligator sinensis | reverse complement strand
CCCTTCCTTACACCAATAGCATTTTTTATATTAATTTTGCCTGACTGCTCACAGTCATAATACTCAGCCTTCTGTAGTCCAGTGTTTTCTCATAGCCACAGACTGATCAAGGTAGCAAATATTTTGATTTCACTACAATTATGAAGCAAAAGAACAGTAAAATACTGATGTGAAAAATACTAGGAAAATGACTTGTTAGTAAAAAAAATGCAAATAATCCAGGCTCATTTTACATTTGATTGGGTCATAAAAGAAGATGTTTATTTTTAATCCAAGCATTAATATTCCAAAAATGGATTTATATTTTTCTTGATCAAGTTCCCCATCTTCCTGCCAAGTCAGTTGTTACTGCAATGCTCCTACCTTTTTAATTTAGATATCACTACTGACAATTCTTTCCTCCAAACTCAATATATCATCAGTGTTTTAAATAAAGGGCTCTTCTACAGTTCTGGCCCCCAGCTCCTTGGCATTGCTCCATTAATGTAAAGAAGCTTCATGAATGATGGGAAGATGGGGAAGAGGTCATGACCAGATGAAGGATGGAGTAGCTGGGGTTTTTCCTCTACTTTGGCATTTTCCATTTGCCTCTTGGCTGCTGGCACAAACTAGAAGAACCTTGGAGAAATTTCAACTACCCCCTATCTCTCAACAGAGCTGCTTGAAGGCTACTGATCTTTTAGAGGTCAGCTTCCAATTACAGGCTTGTAATCTGACATATATCTTGGGAAAATAATGGAATATTTGATAGGGAGCTCAAATGATAAAGAATGAAAAGAAGATAATATAGCAAATGCCAAGCAAGAAAAATGTGTGAAATACAGAGCCTTTCAAAATAACTTTAGATTTTTTAATAAGATTACAATTTTGGTTAACATTATTAACATAAAATACATATTAACATAATAGACTACACAAAATTTGAATAAGATACAAAATAAACATGACACATATTAAATGCATTATAAACTGGCTATCTGACAGGAAGTCATATTATTACTGTAAACAGAGAATCATTACAGAGCAGTTGCGTGTCTAAGAGCATACGTCAAGGATTACTTCTTGGCTCTATGCTATGAAAGTTTTAAAAATCAATGACATAAAAGAACAGCAAGAGACTAATATGGCTACACAATTCATTTCTTTGAACCTCATAATTAGAAGAGAAACATGTGGAAAAAAGGGCAAGTTGCCAAGAAAGTAGGCCAAGGAACAGCAAGAATTTGCAGGGGTAAAATCAGGGAAGCAAATGCAATAAATAAGATACAACTGGCAAAGATGTTAAAAAAATAAGAAAGGTTTCATAGATTCATAGATGTTAGAGTCGAAAGGGACCTCAATAGATCATCAAGTCCGACCCCCTGCATA
>NW_005842629.1:139373-149989 GCF_000455745.1 Alligator sinensis | reverse complement strand
TCATGCATCTGCTGATGCACGATAAAGTGCCATTAGCTTTTCTGATGACTTCGGCACACTGCCGACTCTTGTTCATCTTGGAGTCCACTAGGACTCCAAGATCCCTTTCCGCTTCCGTGCCACCAAGCAGGTCATTTCCTAGGCAGTAGGTATGCTAGACATTTTTCCTCCCTAGGTGCAGCACTTTGCATTTCTCCTTGTTGAATTGCATTCTGTTGTTTTCTGCCCATTTGTCCACCTGTCCAGGTCTGCTTGCAGCTGTTCCCTGCCCTCCGGCGTGTCCACTTCTCCCCACAGTTTTGTGTCATCCACAAACTTGGACAGAGTACACTTCACTCCCTCGTCCAAGTCGCTGATGAAGACATTGAAGAGTATCGGTCCAAGGACCAAGCCCTGCAGGACCCCACTTCCCACACTCTTCCAGGTCGAAACCGACCCATCCACTATGAACACCCTTCCAGGTCGAAACCGACCCATCCAATATGTTGTCATAAACATCTCAGGCAGAAAAAGAAAGGCCAAGGAAACTGTGGTTTCCATTGCACAATAGAAAGAGTGAGCTATGAATGGATGAAGCAAAGGCTGAGCCACTGAATATCTACTTGACTATCAAGATCGGAGCCCTGGGATGCTACTAGATCCACTGCTGCACCTGGATCTTCAGATGGCAGCCATAGCTAAGATCACTCTTCACCAGCTCCGTCTGCTGAGAACACTGCGACCCTTCCTTACAGACTGATCTAGCCACCAACCACCATGCCTTCATAATGTCATGGCCAAACTACTTCAATGTGTTCTACATAGGGCTGCCTTTGGAAACCATTTAGAAGCTGCAGCTGGTGAAGAATGCAGTGGCCCAACTTCTGACAGAAGCTGGTCATAAGGAACACATCACCCCAGTGGTCTGGAGTCTGGATTGGCTCCCAGAAGCTTTCTGAGGACAATTCAAGGGGCTTGTTTTGATCTATAAGTAGAAACCTACCTAAATTGTGATGAGAAAAAGTTTTTTTGTGGCCCGCTCAGGACATACAGAACCCATTTTGTGGCCATTTTATGGTGGCCCCGCCCCTTAGCACTGATTGATGGATAGGCCTGCGGGGGTACAAGGGGGTAGCTACCATCTCGATTCCTGGCTACCATTTGTGTGGCCCCGCCCCTTGGCAATGATTGGTGGAGAGGCCCAAGTAGGAGGAGGAGGAAGTATTAGGGGATGGCCACCATCTTGATTATTGGCTGCCCTCTGTGCCACCCTGCCCCTTGGTGCTGATTGAAGGAAAGGCCCTGGTGGGGGGAGAAGGAATGAGAGGCAGCCACCATCTTGTCTGCTGCCCTTTGTGCTGCCCTGCCAGCCAGCGCCTTTCCCTCCCAGCAGCAAGGACTGCTGACTCCCACTAGGGAGCCAGCATTTTATTTTTATTACGTTTTTTTGTTGTTGATTTTCTCTATCTCATGGATTTTGCAGATAATCCCGGATTTCAGTAAACATACAGGCGTCAAACATACAGAGTCAAACATAGGGGCATCAAACATACAGCCCACAGGCCCCATAATGCAACCCCTACTGCTGCTCCATTGACCTACACACCATGTCAGACCAGCCCTATAGGCAGTGCCTCAGATGTGAACTGCCCAACTTGCTTACTGGGGCTGGTCTCTGGCTGCACCACCCACAGTGCTAACTGAAGCCAGTCTCAAGCTGCACTATAACACAGCACTTGCTCAGGACTGGTCCCAGCCTGCACTTCATGCAGCACCCGCTTGGGCCTGCATGGCCAGATGAGTTTAACACTCCTGCCCTAAATAGTTTGAGCCTTATCTAAGGGACCGCCTTCACCCTTATGTCTCATTGTGATCTCCAGTGATCTGGGTTTTCTGTTTGCTGCAGAAAAGCACAGATGTTCTCCTTTAAAGGAGAAAATTACATATTTTTAATTTAAAAGAGAAAAATCTAGGTTGCGGGCTGGCAGGGTTCCAGCCTGAGTGGGGCTGCTTGGGGCTCGGGGAGCAGGGGGCAGGGGACACCATGTGCATGTGAGCATGCACACATGCACAGGGCAGTCAAGCAAGGTGCTGGAGAGCATCTCCCGCAGCTCCCTCCAGGTAAATCTATGGGGGTTAGGGGGCACAGGTGATGCATGGGAGGGTATGGGGGCTACAGGTGACACAGCAAGGAGGCACAGCCAATGCTGTACAGGAGTGGGGTAGCACTAGTGATGCATTGGGGGTGATGGGGGCATGTGTCCCCCCAGATTTCCGAGCCCACACCAGGGCATGGGGCTGGACCCTGGCCAGACCAGCTCCAGGCAGGAACCACCTCCATGGCCCAGCAGGTGGGACCTGGCACAGGAGGGAGCACCTTGCCACCATGGCCACCAAGGTGAGGCACACCCTGACCTCTGGGAAGTGGCAGGGGACACAACTCTGTGTCACTACTGCCACCCCTGCTGCTGCTGCTGCTGCTGTGACTTATCTTGGTGGCTATGGCAGCATGGTCCTGCTCAGCACCAGAAAGCAGCAGGGGGGGACAGCTGCAGCTGGACCTGTGTCCTGGTGAATGAAGAGGCAAGGAAAGCTCTGATTTTCCATTATTAAAAACAAACAAACCAAAATCAAATACCAGAATTTACAAGCATTTAGAATTAATGTTATTATAATGATTGAGGCATTGGTAGGGAAAACCAGAATCTCCGGTGATCTCTAAGGTCAGTGGAGAGCAGCAGAGGGGAAGGGAGTAGAGGCTGTTGGGAACAGGTGGTAGGAGGCCAGCAGCTGCAGCTCAGGCTGGAGACAGAGCTGGAGAGGCAGCTGCAGCCACATCTTGTTCTCAGATCTCAGCCAGTGCTTGATCCCCACTTGTACTCATATCTCAGCCAATGCACTTTTACATGTTTTAGATTCGAGTAAATATGGTAAGTAATATTTGGCCACAGTCTTCACTACAGAAATAAACTGCAACTGGTTGGCTAACACATTTAAGATGAAGAAGGGGATGTACTTTGGATAGTGATAATTAAAAAACAAACTAGGGAGACTTTTGACAAACTGGAATGAATTTAAATTGGCAGATCTGACAAAATTCACCCCAGGGTGCATAAAGATCTGGCTGAAAAAATTTTGGAGTGACTGGTGAAAATACTGCATTTATTCAAATACAAGATGAGGTTTTTTTCCCCCATTCCTCATAGAGGAAAAAGCCCCATATCTTATAATTGCATACAAGGAAATCTCATTAATATACTGTCCATCATTAAACTGCTGCCAAAAGCAGCATGTTCTCAGTAATGGAATCCAATTATGAAGCTGATTAACAACAACCAACACTAAGCATGACTGTAAAACACATGGTCTATATTGGGCAAACATACTGATGGAAACCTATCACAACAACAAAGTAGTACAGCACATCTAAATAACATATACTGCACTTTCTATTGAGCACAGTCCCCCCTCAACACCAACTCTTTTTCAAGTCATGGTGAGCCACTACATTAAATACATTTCAACTTTCTCTTTATTACCACAGCTGAGTTGTGTCCTTCTTCCTCATTTCTAATGATTCCTGTTTCTTCATCAGCCCTAAATATCTGGTAAACACTACCAAACAGGGCCCTAGACAGTTTACCCAGAATCACTCTGTTGCCCTCTATCTCAGTCTGTTGTATATGATTAGTATGGTCCCACCCTCTGTGAGGTGGAGCTAGACCAGGTTGCCCTGCACCTCCTCTGCATATAATTTTTTAGAGGATCCCAGGGTTTGTGACCTGATTCTAGACATGAGTGGAGGGCTAATTACCATGTGGATTCATTGTGTAGGGAGGGATCTGGAGTACACACACATACTGTGCAGTGCTAAGCTGTTGAGTCACCGTGGCTTTAAATCCTACTGGCCTTGCTGAGAGCCAGCCCAATAAACTATATGGTAAATTATGAGCCTTTTGGCTTTGGACTATTATTGTGCATAGGGGAAACACCATGACCATGAAGGTCTATACTTATCTGGCAGGGGAAATACTATGACCACGGAGGTGGCAAGGGAAGTACCCTGACCAAGGTAATACAGTTAAAATGGCACTGTGTTGTGGAGGGTTGGACTCTTGTCTGCTTGCAGACAGGACTCCCTACGAAAGCCTCATAGTTAGCTTCCCACTGGCCAGCTTCCAGTGGGAGGGTCTTGGCTACACATCGACTTTATGGAAATGGGAGACTCCTCCCTAACTTGCTCCTGTGGCTATATGGCCAAGGGCAAGTGAAACTCTGGGGCAGCAAACCCCAAGTTCCAGCTTGGGCCAGCACATAGGATGCCTGCCTGCCAAAGGATTTGGAAACATCTGAAGCCCCAGGAGAAGGTGGAGGATGTTTGCTGGTAGCAGGGCCACATTTCATTCTTTACTGACTCACATATTTGGAATTGATTTGGCTAATTTGACTCGGAACATGAAACATTTTCCTTATTTTTTTTTTTTTAACTACTACAAAATTAGGTACAAAAGTGTATTTACAGACTATCTGTGCTAAACCTTGCAGCACTTTCGACAAAGGTAAAAGGCATCAGTTCTGGATGAACTAAGTCTGTGGGTATCTGTAGTAAATTTGTTTATATGTAAATTGCTGCAGGCATGTTTGATCAAGATCAATGTTTTCAAATTTGCCCTGCACTTCCATGTGCTCAGCTGGGTCTGAAAGGAGGAGCTGCAGGGGGAGAGAGCAGTGGAGCACTGGGGCTATCTGATGCCCCCCCAGCCTGATTTATTTCCCCTGCTATAGCAGTGGAAGCAGGGAAAGTTCAAAGCAAGCCTCCAATAATTAGATTATAGTCCTAGAAAACTATAAACAACTGTATTAACTTGCCATATATATAATATAATTATTGGGAGGTTGGCTTATACTCAAGGTCATTTTATTTTTGAGTAAATATGGTATGTGCAAGGTCATGGATAGACAAGGTTCCTTGGGTGAATCTGATATCTTTTATTAGACCAACCCAAATAGTTGGAAAATAATTATTAAGCAAGCTTTCGGGTTCAAAAACCCTTCGTCGGGCTAAGGAAGTTTCAGCAGCTGGTGTGTGCTCTTCCTGGATGGGATGAAAAGTAAAGAAGCCAGGGGCTGGGCTGGTATGCATACAAGACAGGTAGTCAGTGAAACTGTAGACTGAGGAGCCAATGGGTGAGAGACAGGCTGGGGAGAGGGTGGGGGGGAAGGGAGAGAAGGGGGATGAAAGTGGAGAGATACCTGGGGAGTCAGCTGTTAGGCAGGTTATAATGTGTCATAAATCCAATGTCTATATTTAGTCCATGATTTTTAGTATCCAGGATGTTGATGAAGTGGAGTTCATAGGCTCATCTCTGGGAAGTGTTTTGTAAGTTTCCTTTGAGGTTCAGGACTGAGAGATTGGAGAGAGAGTGGTCATGGATGGCAGGCAAAGTCCCAGTGGACCGCAGACTGACTCTCATGAAAAAGAATAAAGAAGGAGGACCCAGGCAATTATAAACTGGTCAAACTGAGTTTTGCTCCAGTGACTTCCAAGGCATTAATTATAAAAACAGTCGACGTGTATGCAACTGGAAGAGGAAGGGATGATCGTTAGCATGCAAAATGTATTTAAGAATGAATCCTAGCAAACCAACTCAGTTTCTTTCTCTCACTGCGGTGGATGAGGGGAAGGTGGTGGATATATCTGGACTTCAGAAGGCTTTTATACAGCATAACATGACGTTCATATAAGTAAACTAGAGAAATGTGGGCCTGATGGAATTACTGTTAGGTAGACGCATAATTGGCTGAATAATTGCAAGCAAAAAAGTAACTGTAAAAGAATCAATGTTTAAATAATAACATGTTTCAAGTGGGGTTCTACGAGGATCTGTTATGGGCCTTGTAATTAACCACTTGAATGTAGGAACAGACAGGTTCTGGATCAAATATGTATATGACAGAAAACTGGGAGGGGTTACAAACATAAGATTAGAATTTAGAAGGATTTTGGTAATTTGGAAAACTGGGCTACAGACCACAACATGAATTTCAACTAATATAAATGCAAGGTGCTAAGAAAGATTAACCAAATCACAGACACAGAAAACAGAAAATTGGCTCAACATGAGTCAGCAACCTGAGGTCCTTTTAAAAAAAATAAATAAATACAGAGCAAATGCAATCTGCAGCTTCATTGATAGAAGTATTGTGTGTAAGACATGGCAGGTAATAGTACTTCTCCACTCAGGGTTGATTAGGCCTCAGCTACTGGACTGTGTGAATTCTGGACTCTACATCTTAAGAACATAGAATCATAAGGATGAAAGGGACCCCAAAGGATCATCGGGTCCAGCCGCCTGCATGAGCAGGAAAGACATCTGGAGTAAGATGGCCCCAGACAGGTGACCATCCAGTCTTCTCTTGAAGACCTCTAGGGTAGATGATTGCACCACCTCGGTAGGGAGCTTCTTCCATAGTCTGGACACCTTAGTTGTAAAGAAGTTTTTCCTAATGTTCAGCCTGAAACTATCTTCCAGTAGTTTGTGGCCGTTGTTTCTAGTTTTCTCCCAGGGCGCCCTGGTGAATGCCTCTGATACAGCAGTAAGCTGTAATCAGGTCCCCTCTCGGCCTTCTTTTCTTGAGGCTGAAGAGTCCAAGATCCCTCAGCCTCTCCTCATATGGCTTGCCATGCAAGTCCCTGATCATGCGGGTGGCCTTTCTCTGGCCCCTCTCAAGCTTTAGCATGTCCTTGTTGAAGTGCGGTGCCCACAACTGGATGCAATACTCCAGCTACAGCTGCACCAATGTTGAGTAAAGTGGGAGAATCATGTCTTTGGATTTCCTGGAAATGCATCAGTTGATGTATTACAGAGTTTTATTGGCCCTAGCAGCTACTGTGTCGCATTGCCGGCTCATATTCATGCTAGGGTCTACTGTTACCCCCAGATCCCTTTCATTTGTAGTGCTGGTCAGGTTAGTAATGCCTAGCTTGTAGGTGTGCTGGGGTTCTTCCTTCTCAGATGCAGCACTTTGCATTTCTCTATGTTGAACCCCATCTGGTTCTGTTCTGCCCAACATGCTAGGCTGTCTAGGTCTGCTTGTATCTGCCACCTATCTGCGGGTGTGTCCGCACAACCCCATATTTTGGTGGTCTGCGAACTTGGCCAATGGGCTTTTCACCCCCTCATCCAGGTCATTGTTGAAGATATTGAACAGCCCTGGGCCAAGTACTGACTCCTGGGGTACGCCACTGCCCACATCTTGCCAGGACAACACCGATCCATTCATTTGGACTCTGTGTCCTACCCCACAACCAGTTTTGCACCCACTTTATGGTCCCATAGTTGAGCCTGATATCTTCCAGTTTTCTGATCAGTACCTTGTGGGATACTATGTCAAAGGCTTTCTGGAAGTTAAGGTATATGATGTCAACCGCTTCTCTCTCATACAGGTGATGAGTCACCTGATCATAGAAAGAAATGAGGTTGGTCAGACAAGACAATGTAGATAAACTGAAGTGGATCCAGAGGTGAGCAACAAAGGCGATACAGAGGTTTGAATGAGAAACACAGAGACAGGGCGAGAGAACTAGGCATTTTAGCTGTGTGTAAATAAAGGTTAAGTGGGACATGGTAGCAGGTTTCAAGTATTTTAAAAGCTGACATAAAGAATAGGGAGAACCTGATATCCCTTGCCACAGAGAGCAGGACATGAAGCAAGGGGTTACACTGCAGTAAAAGTAGATGTAGAATAAATCTCTAGGAAAAGATTCCTAGCTATAAGAACAGTAGAATGATGGAACAAGTTGCCCATGGAAGTGGTGAAATTTTGGATGAAGCAGGAGTCAAAGCACGAGTGCACCCCTCCCTCCCTTGGATCTGCCCCGATGGAATCTGTTTCACTGAATGTTTTCAAGATTAAGCTGGTTGAGCATTCGTTATGGGTAGTACAGAATTAGCATATCCTTTGTTCATGCAAGGGTTGGATTAAATGTCCATTAAAGTATCTTCCATTTCTATGAATCCATAAAATCAGCACTGACAAAATGTGCTTATGATAAAGACTGAGGGGGTGGTAAATAATGACAAGGACTACTTAGTAAACTGAGTACAAAAAGGGCTAAGGTGATCCTTGGAGGTATAAACAGGGAAATAGTTCAAATAGTGGTAGGAAGGTTATACTGCCTGAGTTTGACACTGTTGCAACCACCCCTGGAACACAGTGTTCAATCCTATTGTCTGCAATTCATGTAGGGTGTTGATAAACTGGAAATGGTTTAGAAAATCGTAGGAACAATTAAGCTATTGGAAATCATGTCTTACAGTGAAAGGCACCAGGAGCTCAATCTACTGAGTCTCTCAAAGAGCTTTAATAGGTTACTTGTTCACAGTCTAGAAGTACTTACATGGAGAACAGAAAGGCTCTAAAGTCTCTTAGACAAAAGTTGCAGTCTGTCCTCTCTCACCAACCCTCTAGTGGCAAGTCGCCAAGCTAGGACTAAGCCAATCAACATTTGTGCAGCTTACAGCATAAGTGTGTGACTGGTCCAAACCCCAAGCTAGCACCAAGTTGATCAGCATTTGTGCAGCTTACATCATAAGGTATAACAAGGCCCTTAGACTTTCTCCCCCTAAGAAAATATGATTCTATATCTATTTTTTCCATCAGGTCCTCCAATTGCACACTGCACTCCCTTTCATTGCCTTGCCTTAGTGACAAATATTTTTTCCAGCGCTATTACCCTGTTTTGTTTTCTGACAAAGCATTTTCATAATTTCAATTATAGTGACTTGGATTACAATCAAAGGGATGAGCTTTTCAGTGGCATCTCTTCATCTTTTCCTCTCTCCTCCACTCAAGGCCATTTCCCTGTTATGCCATGTTTCTATTATACTAAATGCAATTTGACTCAGCCAAGAAAGCTTTTGGCCAGATACCAGGGGACTATTAATGTAAAACTATACTTTAAAAACAAAAATAACTGGGGTTTTTTTTTGTTTTTTGGGTTTTTTTACTAAGACATCTGGTAACATTTAGCCAGGAAAAAGAAGTATTTACCTTCCTTCATTTCCTGACTTTTATTGCTGTCTGTCTAAATGACACAGTATCCCATATACTGTTTGAATGGAATCAGTGTTGTGTCATTGAAGATTATGTCATCATCAGTGCCTTTTTTTGCCTTTTATTCATATTAGTTTGGGAAACTAGCAAATGCTTCCCTCTTTGCTCCTGTTTCTTCATGATCCCACACTTACCCAGTAACATCATTCTCTCACACTTATTTACATGCCTTCTTCCAACTTGCTTCTTCTACTTGGAAATCTCTGCCACCCGGGTGGAAAGATAAGGGTCTTCTTCCAAATAATTCACTGAAACGTGCTCCTTCCAGCAGACCTAGCAGTGTTAACTCATCTGTTGTGGATCTGCTGTTTGCAAGCTACAGTAAGATAAAATTTAAAATCACAAAAACATCATGTCTGTGCCTAACTAGACTGCAAATGCTTTAGGGTAAGGACTATAACTTTTGGCCTTATATTAGTCACATAAAGGACCTGACTTTTAAAGTGCTGCTGGATTTCATAGATGTCATAGACATTAGGGGCTGGAAAGGACCTCATGAGATCATCAAGTCCAACTCCCCTGCCATAGGCAGGAAGTGTGCTGGTGTCAAGTGATCCCAGAAAGATAGCATCCAAATGCATTTTGAATGAGTTCAGAGTAGGTGCTTGCATCACATCTGTGAGTCTGTTCCAGACCCTGGACACTCACACTATAAAGGAGTTTTTCCTTATGTCCAGCCTAAATCAGCCTTCCAGAAGTTTGTGGCCATTAGACCTAGTTATGCCTTGGGGAGCCCTGGTGAACAGCTCTTCTCCCAGATCCTGGCGCACCCCACTTTATATATGTGCGGGCCGGGTGCGATCCGGGCCCTTTTTCGCTCCACACGGGCTGTGGCCAGCAGCCCGGGCACGCTGGATCGGAGAGAACAGGCGACACGCTAGAATTAGGCACGGACGTGTAATGGTTGATTCAAGATTGTTTACTTACACCGAAGATGGTCGCAGTGTAGGCTGGACAGTTTCCCAGGCACAGCTCCGATTAAATCCTCATTTGAGGACTCAGACAATATTCGGATCACTCCCACGGAGTTGTCGAGGCTCCGCGGATCCTTTTGTTCACTCACAATTCACTCACACGAAGTTTGCTAGGCTCCGTGGGTCCTTTTGCGCACAGCGAGAGGGATACGTCGAGGATTGCGAATGGCGACGGGGAGAGGCTAGAGGCTGATCAGACCTCTGTTGCCTGCTTGAAATGCACTGGGTCCAATAGGCTCCGCAGCACTTAGAGATCTTCACACAGCGTGAAGTCTTCTCCTCCTGGTGTTCGTGGAGTCCTCCAACTTGGGCGGAAACCACTCAAGCTTTTTATACGGCTAGCAAGCCAATCACTAGCCGCCACGTGTGAATAATTTCACGTAAGCCAATAATGGGGCTCGAATTATAATACAAATGGCGGGAACTCTTTGCACCGTGCATCTCTGTGCTGCAAAGAAGAAATGCACACTGCAAAGAAAGCTACGAATTGGCGGGAAAATAATTCAGTGGTGCCAAAGCACACACAAAAACAAAAATCACACCCTT
>NW_005842629.1:131303-137273 GCF_000455745.1 Alligator sinensis | reverse complement strand
CGCCGCGGATTGCGAACAGCGACGGGGAGAGGCTAGAGGCTGATCAGACCTCTGTTGCCTGCTTGAAATGCACTGGGTCCAATAGGCTCCGTAGCGCTTAGAGATCTTCACACAGCGTGAAGTCTCCTCCTCCTGGTGTTCGTGGAGTCCTCCAACTTGGGCGGAAACCACTCAAGCTTTTTATACGGCTAGCAAGCCAATCACTAGCCGCCACGTGTGAATAATTTCACACTAATACAAATGGCGGGAACTCTTTGCACCGTGCATCTCTGTGCTGCGAAGAAGAAATGCACACTGCAAAGAAAGCTACGAATTGGCGGGAAAATAATTCAGTGGTGCCAAAGCACACAAAAACAAAAATCACACCTTTGGGTTGTGACAATATACTTATAGGTTGCTACCAAGTCCTCACTTAGCCTTCTCTTCTCCAGGCTGAAGAGTCCTATGTCCCTCAGCCTCTCTCGTAAGGCTTGCTCTCTTGGCCTTTGATCACGTGGCCTTTGATCCTCTCCTTAGGACTCTCTCAAGCTTATCCACGTCCTTCCTGATTTTTGGGGGGGGGCAAAATTGGATGCAGTACTCTGGTTGTGGCCTCACTAAAGCTGAGTAGAGTGAGAGGATGGTGTCCTTAGTTTTGCTTGAGATGCAATGGTGGATGCATGCCAGAGTTTGGTTTGCTTTGCCAGCTATGGCATCACATTGATGGCTCATGTTCATCTTGTTGTCAATCAAGACCCCCAAGTCTCTTCCCCCCAAGTCTCTTTCAGTCATGGTGCTAGTGAGTGTACCACTGCCGAGCCTGTAAGTATGATGCTGGTTTTTCCTCCCAAGGTGAAGTACCCTGCACTTCTCTATGTTAAATGCCATCAGGTTTTGGTCTGCCCACCTAGTGAGCCTCTCCAGGTTGGCCTATCCTCCAGCATAATCACCTTCCCCCATAGTTTAGTGTTGTCCTTGAACTTTGCCAGTCCACATCTGATGCCTGAATCCAGATCATTTATGAAGATGTTAAAGACTACTGGCCCAAGTACTGAGCCCTGAGGGATAGCACGGGTCACCTAGCGCCAAGTCAATTTGCTGCCATCAACTAATACTCTTTGGGTCTGACCCTGGAGCCAGTTCCTCAGCCTTTGGACCGTGAGATAGTTGAAGCCACAGTTCTCCAGCTTAGCCATGAGGACATCATGGGAGACCAAGTCAAAGGCCTTCTCGAAATCCAGATATATGATATCAACCTCATCTCCTTTGTCCAGGCAATGCGTCACCTGGTCATAAAAGGAGATGAGGTTGATCAGGCAGGACCTTCCAGCAACAAGGCCATGTTGGCTGGCACTCAGAAAGTTGCCTTCCATTAGTCTGCTTCTGATGGAACCCTTGATAATTTTCACCAGGATGTTTCCAGGGATGGATGTCAAATTGGTTTGTCTGTAATTCCCTAGGTCTTCCTTCCTTCCTTTCTTTAAGACTGGGACTATGTTGACTCTTTTCCAGTCCAGGGGTACCTCTCCCAAGCACCACGAGTTCTCAAATATCTCTGCCATAAGGTGTGCTATAATGCCAGCCAGCTCCTTCAGGACTCTCAGGTGTATTCTGTCTGGGCCCATAGACTTGTGGATGTCGAGCATCTCAAGGTGCTCCCTTACTTGATCAATGTCAATTGTGGCCCCATCTCCTGCCCCCTGGATGTTTTGCATCCTATCTGACAGGGTGACCCCTTTGGATGGGTGGAAGACCGATGCAAAGTAATTGTTTAGGAGATTGGCTTTTTTCTGAGCATCAGACATCAGCTGCCCCATTTGATTTAGCAGGGGTCCAATGTTGCCTTTGTTTTTCCTCTGACTTCCCATGTATATGATGTCTTTCTCAAAGAGTTTCCCCAGGACCAAAGTAAGACTAACGGGCCTACAGTTGCTTGGGTCCTCCCTCCTCCCTTTTTTGAAAATGGGGACTACATTGGCCTTCTTCCAGTCTTCTTGCACCTGGCCAAAGCACTGTGAGTGCTCGTAAAGTCGTGCCAGGGGCCCCGCAATGACCCCTGCCAATTCCCTGAGCACCCTGGGGTGGAAAGCATCTGGACGTGCTGATTTGAACATGTCCAGCCTTTCCAGAAGTTCCCTATCTCAGTCCTCCCTGACCCTAGGCCTGGCAGAATCTCTCCTGAGTCCATCCTGAATCTTGGTGGGTGAAGATGTCCTGGTCCCTGCTCAGAAAAATGGAGGCAAAGATTTTGTTTAAAAGGTCTGCTTTTTCATCTGGTTCAACCACCAGATTGCCAAGTGTATCCTGCAGGGGCCCCACATTGCCTGGTGCCTTCTTTTTACTCCCTATGTATTTAAAAAAGGACTTTTTGTTGTCCTTGATCCTTGTTGCTAGTCCTAGTTCTGTCTCCACCTTAGCCTTCCTGACAGCTCCCCTGCTCATTGACTGCATTGCCTGTGGGATGGAATGGACTTTCCTTGTGCTTCAAGGATTGTGTTCTTAAGGAACAACCATTCGTCATGGACTCCCTTTTCTAAGGGGCCATCATCTCTTAGTGCCTGGCTGGCCAGTCTCCTGAGTTTCTAAAAGTCAGCCTCCCCAAAGTTGAAGGTTTTTGTTTTACTGAGACATTTGCCCGCTCTGCATAGGACAGAGAAAGTGATCAGTTCATGATCGCTGTCACTGAGCTTCCCCTCAATCCTCAGATCGCTCACTAGCTTAGTCTGACTGCTCTTGCTTAGCAGGAAGCACTGGTCTCCTGACAGTGGGTGGTTCAGAAGACTTTCACCATAAAAACCAATGAAAATTAGTTTAATATATTCTGTTGCAAGGACCATGTTACCTATGACACAGTGTAACACCAACATCATTGGTATCCAGGAAAAAATAATAATGATGCTGGCAGCAAAGTTAACTCTCATTTCCAAGCACCAGCAAAGTCTCCAAAATGCCAACACTATTAAAGAAATGTTCTATTATGGGAAATGTTTTCTTCTTCAAAGAGGAGGGGTCAGAGTCCCAACATCCCAAAGAGCACATCAGACTCTGCTTCAAAAGAGTTATTGTGCCCCTTCAGTTCTCTCTGTCCTCCATAGGACCTTCTTTCTGTCCTCTTTGGGACTCTCTCTCCAGCTCTCAAACCCTCACTCTCTTCTCAGGTCCAATCAGCCACACTTGGAACAACACAGTTACAAAGCGATGGTCTTAACCTGGGGGCAACACTCACCCTATAAAATGAAACATGAGGTTATAGGAAAGCAATCGGGGAGAAGTCTCTGGGCCCTGCTGCTTCTGCAGTGAAAAGGGCATCTAGACATCCTACTTATGAAACTATTTACAGTCAAACCTGCTCAGTCCGAGTCCCTCAAAATGTTCCCCACAAGACCTGCAGGTTAGAACTCCTACTTTGCCTCTTTCATCACACACCCTAAGTCCCATCCCTCCCTCCACCCCACAAATTAGCAGCACTTTCTTTCTTTGGCTTTTAGAGTGTAAACAGACATCACCCTCATGCCACAATGACCTGTTTTATGGTGGCACACACTACAAGCAAATAAACAGCCTAGCTCCTTGTCACACTCCAAGTGGCCCAAAATATTGCCATGACCAAAGGAAGTCACAGTTTGTGACAACTGAAAGGGAAGGCCTCTGCTCATTGTGCCCCATGGGAATTCCCTTGCAGAGGCATGCACCTACAAGTCAGAGAACCTGCATGCGGGTTCCCATGGCATGCAGATCTTGCCACTGTGCCTCGAGGTGGGGTTCAGCACCCAGGACTGTTGTCACACTGGATCAGACCCAGGACTGGCAGGGGCCTGACCCTTCAGAACAATGGTCCCAGCAATGTCTGTAGATGTCAATCTACAGCTGTGCTGGGGCATATACCAGCAGAGCTGATCTTGCTCAGAAGACAACATCTGGTTTTACTCTTACAGACAGGATGGTGGTAAATAATGCCTGATTGATAGCACTAAAAACAAAGGCCAAAATTCTGAGCCAAGACAGAGAAGTGCATGACTCAGCTTGGGAAATATCTTTAAGCTCCTCTTTGATCTCACAACAGACTACACCCAGGATGGCATCTGGCACACTGGAGACCACAGGCAGCCAGTGTAAAACAAAATATCTTTTTAGGGCTGCCAACCCTCCCAGGTTGGCCAGGAGTCTACTGGAATCAGCATTGATCTCTCGGTGACTATTGAAAGCAATCCAAGACATTGATATTGTGAATGGGTTGAACAGTACAATTAATGACATTGTGTCATGTTGGAAAAAAACATCTCCCAGAATAGCTTCAGTCACAGTTGGCAACTCTGTATCTTTCTGGTGTCTGGTTCAGTGCATAATGGCTTAGAGATAGAGGAGCACAAAGATGGACCCACTCCATCCTGAGATGTACAGTGTGTTGTATGGCAATGACCAGCAGTCATTCTGTTCAATTCTGCTCTGTTTTGATTTAGAGTGGGGGATTTTTAATTAAAAAAAAAAAAAAAAAAAAAAAAAAAATCAGACGCTAGGGGGCGCATTTCAGAAAGATGTCGTGGGTCTTGTCTGTCTATTCTTGGTTCTGAACCCCTGAGTATCATGTTACCCAAGTGCCTGTTATTCTGTGAAGGTGGAGAAACAGCCTGCTCCCTGTCTCGACCGGCCAGAGCCGACTCGAGGTGATTTAGAAATTGCTCGTTCGTCAGGGCGGGCTGGTGAATGGAGAGGCAGACAAGGTTTAATGGTTGCAAAAAACGTTTACTTACGCCGCCTATAGTTGCGACACAGATGGTCCGGTCGTCTGAACAACTATGTGAGTTGTTCTAGCTGGCGAGGCCCAAGCCAGTTAATCCGTCCGCAAATCAAGCCGGCGGGAAAAGGATACGTCTGGGATTGCACTCGGCGATGGGAAGAAGGATTGATAGGTGATCAGTCTATCGATCAGCTAGCCGCAAGTCAGATCTCTTTAGAGGCACTCTACAGCGTGCTCAAAGTTCTTCAACTTGGGCAGAAGTCACACGACTTTTTAAACGGCTAGCAAGCCAATTACCAGCCGCCACGTGAATAATTTAGAACTAGCCAATAGCGGGACACAAATTTGCATTCGAATAGCGGGATCTCTTTGCACCATGCATTTCTGTGCTGCAAAGAAGAAATCCACCCTGCAAATTGGCGGGAACTCTCTTGCACCGAGGTTCTTCTGCTGCAACAGAAACCCTCGCTGTGCAAGAGGCTCTCATGTGGCAAGAAAATTCCATCGTGCCAAGGCACCAAAATCACTGGGTTGTGACACTCCCAAGTGAAAACTAGCTCAGTAAGAGGTGATAGCTAGAAGGACTCCTGCTGAGTCCTATCATTAAAAGACCCAGTCATTTAATATTGGATTTCTGTTGGAAAAATACAAAAATGTTGCTGTGACTAACAAAGATTAGAGGAGATGGAAAATATTCTTTCCATTTTTGTAGTTTGCTTCCCAGTGCAAAGAGCCATTTATCCTGTTTCTTCTACCTCCCCCCACCCCACCCCACCCCTTTATAAGCAGTAGCCCTGTGTTCTTTGCATTGATCCTTCGCACAGCAATACAGGAAAGAAAAACATTGACTTGTATAACTAGAGAAGTTGGTACAGAGACTCAGGGGAAAGTGCAGCCTTTGGTCCACTGTTAACTTAAGAAAAAACAACCACCCCCCCCCCCCCCAAAAACCCCACAACAACAAAAATCACTGACCAAATTATATGTTGATAGATCCCTGTTAAAATCATTCATTGTGCCCAAAATGCTAGTACAAATGAAGCTGATATATTCAAGTCAAAAGGAGGGCTGGCTCTATACACCAGTTTGGGCCTAAATTATGAGGAAATCTTGATCAACCTGGCTGTATAAAGCATTCAACTAAGTCATTTCAGCCTATGCATTAGCATTTCCTTTTATAGAAGGTACTCCCAAGGCCACAAATTGCTATTTTTCACTCACTTCTGTTCTAAGAATCCTTGTGCCATTCCCGC
>NW_005842629.1:121068-131272 GCF_000455745.1 Alligator sinensis | reverse complement strand
GCTCTTCCCCACTGAATTTCCTTTTTGGTTTCACTGAAGTGCTTTTACACTGTAAAGCCTGACAGAAAAAACAAATCGAGTGCATACATATCCCTGTGCTTATGAAGTTTGGGAGGATCCACAACACTGATGGAGTTTTGATGCATTTCTTAGTAAGCTGATTGTCATATTTAAGGCCTTACTCAGGCACAGCTCCTCAGAAACAGACAGTGTGGAGTTGCACCTTTAGTATTAGGAGCCACTGCAAGAGTCCAAAAGCATGTACAGGCCTTGAGACAGGTGTGCAACAGTACAGTTAGCTTGACAGATGTAAAGGCCCAGCATAAGCTCTGGCCATGTCCCAGAGAGATCAGGAAATGAGTGGCAGTAAGCTGAATACTTCTTAGCTAACCCAGGCATGCAGGCTGCATTCTTCTGTGGGGCTGGAAGTCCTTTTCCCTAGTACAACAGGCTGCTGCATAGGCTCAGGGGTGGAAAACCATGGATCCTGCCCTTTGCTCCCCAGGAGTAGGGACCGGGCAGACCCTGAATTGCAATGCTCAAAGGATGTGGTTCTACTTGGCCCTTATGAAAGCTGAGCAAGCATGGGCAAGATGTAGCAGATGCACAATGCCTGACAGGGAGCCTTTCTTTTGGCTTCCATGGGTGCTGGATCAAGTCACAAAGACTGAAGCTTGATCCAAATCTGAACTTCCCCACCGTTCAGATTTGCACCAAGACTCTTCCCATAAAAAAAAATGACTTGGAGATCTTTTTATCTCTCTCTAGTCCTTGTGGTTCACTGAGTCTGGGAAGCCAATAAATTATTTGTATGAAAAATGTAAACATATCCTTACTTCACCTCTATGGCTGCCTCCGAATGAAATCCATTAGCTTTTAGAACAAGCAGCCATGAAAACTGTCCAACCACTGCAGCCTCCCAGGTGGATTCACAACTGCCTTTGCCTTGGAAGTTTTTCACATTACCATGTTTTTTTAACTTGTTTGTGCCCTTTAAAATACTTGCTCTGTTCTACTGCGCAGATTGCATGAGGAGTAGCTTTTCTAGTGGCCTTCCCAGCAACAGATGGAGCAGACAGCACTGGAAGGAAGCATGATGAACACAGCCCTGTCTCCCCTGATAAAGGAGCCTGCCCCCACCCCCCTCCCTCCACAAAGGAGCCAGCAACAGTGAAAAGCTAACCTCATATTCTACAAAGAGACTTCCTGCCTTTGAAAAGTGTATGCAGCTTTGCCATATGAGGCAGGAAGCAAGGGAAAAATGCATCCCCTGAAGGAAGAGGTTTCATGGCTTTCAGGGGAGCTCAGAGGCTGGTGCCGAGCATAGGCCATGTATAATTAGAAATCAACTTGCTGACTTAAATTCCCCAACTCTCAGCTCTGCCCATGATTGGAAGGAATCAAGACATGAGTAGAAAAGCTTCCTCATATCTACACTTTTTCAAGAGCGCACAACAGGAGCCACTCAGCTGGTCTGTTCAAGCATGCCTTCGGTTGTGCAGTAGGCTACTGCTGAATTCTGCTCTCCAGCTCTTCTGTACAGCATTGGTAGCTATAAAACTTCATTTTGACCCTTTCTGAACAAATGCATTGCTACCTTTTGTCATCAATGCAAAGAGCTAGTTTAAATGGCCAGAAACGCTCAGAGCAGATTCCAGCAAATCCAAGTTATGTTAGAAAAAGGACTGGTCTTTAGATCTCCTGAGTTGACAGCAGACCTCATGTTTGGGGCTTTCAAGCTAAGATGATCAAAACTGGAGGACTAAAATCCGGTTTCTAATTCCCTACTGAGGCCCCCAAATAAGCAACTGGATTTTCAAAAATGTAGAGTCTCTCTCAGCTCCCAATATCTCCCAATGAAGTATATGGAACCTTTGTAGCAAAACCTCCAGTTGTTTCTTTTTTTTTTATTTATTTATTTATTTTAAAATGCATTCCCTCCCCTTCCCCAACCATTTCTGACCTTTTCTCTCCCTCTCTATTTCCTATAGATAAGTATAAGTGAGCTCAGACTTAGGACAAGCTTTAAACATTTTTGGTTTTGGATATCCACTGTTTTATATTGTATTATTATTAGGTTTGTATTGATTCTTATTGTTGTATATTGTATTATTATCATTTTCGTATGGATTTTTATTGCTTCATATGGATATTGTATGGTTTAGGCCTGTGTTTGTAAGTGAACCAAAGTCATGTCAAGTTTCCATTTTATATGTCAAGCCTCCATCTTCTGTCCTTTGCCTGGGCATCCCATGTTGCAACTGTATGAGTCATATACCCCTCCCATGTAAATTGGTTCCTGGATGAATGAGAATGATTGAAATACAGGTAGTGGGCCTCTACTGAATGGCCTGTAATGACTGGGCCATCACCTCGCATTGATTCATCCAGGAACCACGGACCCCACCCAGAAACAGAGGCAAGACCAGCATTTGAAAGACAAAAGACCCTGCAAAACCAGCAACTCTCACTATTACAGACACCCAAAACTGCACATCCCTGCATGGAGCACACATGCTCAGTACGCCAGGGGCTGACCCTTGCCTGGGCATGCCTCCTGTCACTAGGGTCACACAAGGTCTGCCCCTATAAAAAGGGGCAGTGAAGACAGACCCAGTGGGATGCCCTCTCCATCTGGACTAGCACCATACCACACCACCTATCCACCCATAGGCCCTGCCAGCAACAACATCTACTGGACAAGGACCCCTTTCCAGCCTGGATAGGTAGATATTACCTGCACACCTCCTCCTACAATTTGGACTCTCTCTCTCTCTCCTTCTGGACTTCAGTCCCTGTACCAAGCCTGTGTGTGTGCATGTGTGCACGCAAGGGAACCAATCTGACATTGTGTCGCCATGTCCCCTGTTCAATAAAACCACTGTTATTTGCAACCCCAAGTTGGATTTTGTTTTACTGAATCCCAGTCCCTTCCCCATCTTAAATTCCAGCCTCATTCTCTCTCTCTCTCAGCTCCAGTCCCAGTCCCCACCCTCTCTGCTAGTTTCCCCATCTTCTCCCAATTCCATCTCCCCTTTTATGCCACCTCTCAGCCTGTCCTTGCTTTCCTGCTGTCCCTGGCACCTCTGAGCCTTACTTGCTCCTACTGCTTTTTCCCTGTGAAATATACATGGCATTGTGTGCATGATATACAAATTAGTGATCTGTGTCTAACTTTTGG
Organism: Alligator sinensis; assembly: GCF_000455745.1. Lineage (NCBI taxonomy): Eukaryota > Metazoa > Chordata > Crocodylia > Alligatoridae > Alligator > Alligator sinensis. Next base: position 128,091 of record NW_005842629.1, on the reverse strand, counting down.
GGTGTATAGTGTATGTGCTTGAATTGGTGATAAGTATGCATGTGCCTAGGCTGGTTTGGATGTGTATGTGCCTGAGCTGGCAGTGTGTGTGTGTGTATGCACCTAATTGATTTGTGTGTGTTTTGTATATGTGCAATCGTATACCACGCCCTCCTGTCTAACAGCACAATATTGAGATCCTGAGCATTGGCCTGACCCCTCAGGGCAACATCTTCTGGCTGCATGGTCCCCTGAAAAATAAGGTAACACAGGGCACATCTACACATGTCACTATGGCAATGTTGTTACTACACTGTCATTTAATACTTTCTTTTGGAAGTACTGAAAGATGGCACAGTAATAGCCTATACTGCACCATGTGCACTGCATGTGTTTATTTTTAGGCACTATGTCACTGTAATGACATGCTATAATGAGGCAGACATGCCCACAGGCTCCCAACAAAGACTTGGGTACAACGAGTCACCTGTTTATAAAAATCAGTGCCTTGAGTATTAGTAAGTATGGACTTAACAGCTTTAAAAGAGAACATTTTCCTTCAAATTAGTTTTAGTGTATGGAAGCAATCTGAACAAGTACACCTTCTTCTTATCTCCCTAATTACTATTGCTAGGACAAGTGAGCTACTTTCATGAAGCAGCAGCCAGCCTGAAGCCAACGAATCCACTCCTCCTATTTCAGAATCCTTAATAAGTGATATAACCCTCCTGCAACATAAAGAAAGTGAAGGGAGACCAAGATGGTCCTATACTCAGTACCTTTCCTTTGTATGAGGGTTGTTCTAGACCTTAGGAACAGGTTGGACAAGCACTTGTCTAGGATGATTTAGATAGAGGTGATCCTGCCTTGAGTAGGGGGTTGAATTACATGACATTTTGGGGTCCCTTCCAGTCTTACTTTTCTATGACTCTGACTCCTAGTGGATACAGAGAATGTACACAGCCAGATCCCATGTGGGGAGAAACAGGCCCTTGCAGTTGGATATGAGATTTAGCATTACAGTGGAGTCGCATCATACGCGCATTTAACTTACACGAATTCAACTATATGTGCTCGGCAAAAGAGAGAGAAAAATAACAGTTTAAATAGTGTGGGCGATTCCGCCTGCCATTCTGGTCCACTTCCAGGTCCTCCAGGGAGCACGCTGAGGGCCCCCCTGCTCAGCAATCAGATCAGCCATGGGGGGACCCCAAGTGCCCCCCAGACCCAGGAGGCACCAGTCGCAAAGCTGGGACTGGGTAATTTTGACTGTACATGATTTTCACCTTACGCGCTGACTTTAGAACCTAACTCCCGCGTAAGATGCAACTCCACTGTATTAAATTCAGACTCAGACACTGCCAGAGCATGGTAACTTCTGAATCAGAATTCAAAATGCATTCGGTCTTACCTTCCTTTTGTTCTAAGGAGCACGGCTCCCTCTTCATTCATAGTTAGGGATACTGATGTTTAATACCTTTGGCTTAGCTCTTTAATGCCTCTTGGAATACTCTCCCATTTATTGTATATAGTAGTAGCACCATAATAACTCCACAAGCCTGGGGTAAGGGGACTGTGAACCCTGCTGTTGTGCTACCACAGTTTATTAATATGATAGAACTGAATGGGCCAGAGCAAAGGTACTGTAGTTGGAAGAAATGAACAATTCAGGCATTGTTTTATTGAGGGAGTTTAGGGCATGGGCTGCCTCTGCTGTGCATCACCCCAAAGCCAACAGTATCCAGGAATTTATGAGTATTAAATATAATCCAGTAATAAATTAATAGAAGTAGATCAGCATCAAATTTCAAGAGCTACCTTGATACGTGGTTTATAGGGCTGTGCAAAGCTTCGGTCCCTGATTCAATTCAGTGGAGATTTGGCCTGATTTGGTGGCCGAATCTCTGAATTGAATCAGAGGACCCTTTAATCTCTCCAAATTGAATGAGAGAGATTCGGAAACATTCGGACATGAACACAACTTTAAATGTTTTTTCTACATACCTCTAGGTAGCAGGGGCTCATGAGTGCTATGATGCTGGGGCACATGGAGCATCCCACAGAAGTGCAGGGGGCTCCCCAGCATGCTCGCCAGCATACCTGGAATTGGACCAGAAGCATTTCCAGTTCACTTCCAGGTCTGCCGGGGAGTGCACAGGGGGGACCCCCACACCCTACTGGCTTTGCTGACTGGTGCCTCCTGGGTCAGGGGAGCACCCAGGGTCCCCCTGTGGCTGATCGCTGAGCTGGGGAGGCATGGGGGGGCCCTCCAGCACGCCCCCTGACAGACCCAAAAGTGTTCACCTCTGCACTCCTGTGGGACATTCCATGCGCTCCAGCATTGCAGCAATCATGAGCCGTGCCTGGTACCTCGAGGTACACAGAAAAAGCTTTTAAAAGCTGTGCCTGTGTCCAAATTGCCGATTCAAAGAATCAGCGTCGAATCTTCAGATTCAGATTCGGCTGAATCGAATCAGGGACAGTGATCCACTTCAACAAATCTGTTGATTTGGGCCAAAATCCAAATCACTGTTCCTGATTTGGGCCAAATCCAAATCAAACAGGGCCCCCTTCGAACACCCCTAGCAGTTTACAAATCTGATCAGTTCCAAGCACATGCACAAGTGGTGTTCTTTGGCCTTTAGCACAGATAATGAAGCTGCAATAGTGAGTAAAGGCAGCAATGAATTAAGTACTCCAGGGGTTGAATAGTGTCAGTTATCACCCCTGGGACTCATTGGTCACTGAAAAAAATAAGAAGGAACATACAAAGAATCCTCAGTGTATGTGAGAAGATTTCTAAAATACAGGTTTGTATTTAGAGAAAGAAAAATATCCTTCGTTCCTGATGGGAAGATGTTCATTTACAACATAGAAACATACATTTCATACCTCTCTTATAAAAAGATGCGAGTTACTGTAATTCTGGCCGTACATCCCAACTATTTCAGACAAGAGAGGTTTTGGGGCAGCATACCAGTTCTGATCAGCCCAACATCTGCAAAGGAAAAAAAGGAAGGGAAGTGGAGATGGGGCAGGGGATGCAGATAGAAGCAACAGCAAAACTGAAGAGTTTTTGTTTCCATAGGATAACAAAAAGCTGTGAAATTTCCCTTGCTATAAAAGAGGCACTGGGCATTAGAGTGGGAATAATTAAATGTTATGAGTACTTTTTTGGAGAAAAAGAAAACAGTTCCTTTTTTATAGTGAAGAGAACTCCTCTGCTTTTCATCATGTTCTGGAAGCAAACCCTGCAGTTTGTATTTCTGTCTTCTACATACTTATGGAATGACAAGTTGCTAGCAGAGCAGAGAGGCATTGCATGCTGCTAGCAAGAAAAGCATGGAATATAGTGGGCCGTGGCCATTTATGCCCCTTCAAGGAGATGATCTGGCTCAAGAAGTCCAAAGGCAAGTATTGTATCTCTTGCATCCAGCAGAGTTCATGTAAAGGCATCCGTGAATTGACCTTGTCTGTGCATTAATTTGAAAAAAGATCTCTAATAAAAAAGCTTTTACTAGCTCTGCTGGCATTCTTTATGCCCCTATAAGCAGTAGTATAACTAGGATGGGGATTCTGGGGCAGCAGCCCTGGGCACTGACTTGGTGTGGGGGACCAAATAAATTAGGAGCTGCCTTCACAGGCACACAGTCTTGCCGGCAGTACAGCAACAGGTGGAAGTTGCCACTGTCGTCATGCATTCTGTTGCCCTCATTGTACCTCTGCTGATAGGTATATAGGCCTCCTGCTCAAACAAGTCTCTTTCAGCAACTGGCAGAAGTTTTTAAATAAATCCTCACTACAGGCCTTGAGCAAAACACACTAGAGTATGACACCCTCACATGATCACCGCTAAAAGTAAAGCCAAAATCACAAGTAAAATCACAGTGTTTTGACTTTTACCCTGAGATGACCTTGCCATTGTCCCCAGACAACTTTATGGAAACTGAATGAGAAGCATTTTTAAATAATGCAACATCCCTATTTCTGAATGGGAAAATCATACCAAAGATGGCAGACTATTTTTAGAAAATCAAAGTTGTTGATATAGGTTGATTGTTTGAGAGAAAAAATACTAAGACAAGTTCACATAAACGGATTATATTCAAATCATACCAGAAATTACTGATAAAGAAATAGCCAAAATGTTTTTCTGGCAGTCAGATTCAGACCAGGAGATATGAAAGGGGAGTCATTAGTGCCCATTGTCTAGTAGATATCAGAACTGGTCTATATTATTAACTAATATAAGCCACTAAACCCTAACCAAAATATTGTAGAAATGAATGAATGAATGAATTTTGGTGAGGATTCTGTCAGAAACCAGAGTCCCAGACATAGTGAAACACCAAGATATGTGAAAAAAAGATTTAATGCAGATGGGTATAGCCTTTTTGCCAAGCGTACTCGGCACCATAAAGGGACAGAATCAGTTCTTTAGGATGTTCTTCTGAAAACTAAGGCAAAGTACAAATGTTCAAGAAGCCCATGGTGGAAGTGCTCCAACTATGAGCTTTACTCTAAGCACCCCAGTTTAGGTCAGGAAGAAGCAGAACACACCTTAGCTCCTATGGAGTGGGGATTGGGGGGGGAGGTATCAGAGCCTGCCTGCATAGCCTGAGCCCAGCAGGTTGGGGGTGCATCTTGCATGTCTCCCAGTATGCCCTACAGGCTCCCTGGGTTGCCAAAGTCTCCTGAGCAGAGTTGAACGGCTAAGCCCTCTCTGATTGGCTGGCACAAACATCAAAGCTGCCCACCTGGACCTAATGCAGCAGCAGTTCATCATGGCCATAAGCAATGGCTGGCTGTCCCACAATGCCCACCCTGCACATGCTGTGCTGACCGTGTGTGCGTACGTACCTACATGTATTCTCCCCCCTCCTTGCCCCCCACCTGCAATATTGGCAGCCCCAGCCCCACACCTTGGCAGACTGTCCAGATCCACAAAGCCCTGACCAAGTAGCTCATCACCCACATGAACTGGGAGCCCTCCCCAGATAAGTAGGGCTGGAGAGCTTTGAGGACCCATGGCCTGGCACTGGGCTATGAGTCTCCTGCCATGGGCTTCTCTGGCCCTGCATCATGGGCACTGCTGTTACAATCCACACCATACATTCTCACCTACCTTCCCCAACTGTACAACCCCCACCACCACCAGGGGCATGCACAAGGAAGAGACATGCCTTGTTTTAGAAAAATGTTGAAGCTGCCAAACTTTAGTGTATTTATTAACAAAAACTGTGCAACACTGCCCGCTCCAGAACTCGGAACTTTCTTCTCAGTTAACATTGAGACAGTGGGAACAGACCCTGCTGAGCAGGGCGGTTATGATGGTAAGTGTGGGGGTGGGGTGGGCAGCAATGGGGTCTCAAACAAAACCCTGGGGTGGCTGCATGCAAATCTTCTACCCCTTGGTTAATTAAATATTGCAACTGCCAAACTCTGTGTGCATAATAAAGAAAAACTGTGCAGTGTTGCCCTCTCTGGAACTTGGACCACAATCTAGGGGGCTGCATATCTTCACAGAGGCTGTGCAGCTCCCACACAGTGGCCTGGCCTGATAAGCAGGTGGGCCATCCTCCCTCCCCTATTCTGAGCACTCCCACACCCTTCCAGGACTGGCTTGGAACCTCTTTCGGGCCCTACATGTATGCCAGAGACTGGCAGCATCTGGGGGTAGTGAGCTGGCCCTGGAAGGTGGGTGGGGTTGATGCGTCTCCTCCTGCACGGCTGCTACCTGTAGCGGGTCCCACTGGATGTTTTCCTGGCTCCTTGGACCATGAATCAGTGGCTCCCATACACTCTCTCTCCTGTTCCTATTCCTTGCCAAGGCTAGAGCACCACCTGAATGGGGCGCTACAATGCTCCATGAGTTGCTGGCAGAATACCACCTACCATGAGTTGCAATGGGATATGGTACAGACATTCGTTGCAGAACTCTAAGCTACAGTGCTGAAGTCTGAGACCACATCCATCCAGGGTTATCTTAGAGTGGGAGCCACCATTTTTGCCATGCTCTATGTGCCTTGACCATCTGTTTGATTATGGCTGTAGACTGCTTTCTGCATACCTACCACACAATAAGTGTAACTTCTGTACCTGGTCTCAAACACCAGTAGTTCTACCCCTTATTTAGAAAATTAAACATCTCCTTTGGTCAACCCTGATAGAAAATACCTCCCCACTCACAAGCACTGAGTCCAGGGTTCCAAAAATCATGGGAATCCTCAGGAGAGGGGAGAGAACTGAACATCTGGGGGGAAAAAAAGTCAGAAATTATTCAAAGATCTCTATTAAATAAGATAGCCGCTCTTACCCTGAGGATGCCTTGCTAAAAGTCTTACCCTCCCTCCTGATCATGACTAGCTAATATGAGGCAGTGCCTTTTAGCATTATTCACCAACTCTCCTCCACAGCAGCCAACATGCAGGTTGTTGTCCAGCATTAGCAAAACTCCAACATTCGGGCACATCCCTCTGCAGGCACTGCGAGAAGTACTGTCTGGGCTGCTCAGAGTTCTGCCCAGGTAAAGTGATTATAGCTTTGATTGATTTCTGGGAAGAGAAGCAAGTGTGTGCAGTTTCAGGACAGTTACCTGAGCTCCATACCAAGTTTCTGAAGAATCAGTGTTAACATAATCCTTACTACAATAATTCATCCCAAGGGACTACAAAACCTTATTCCACAAACAGTGTCCAGGCTGCACTACACAACATTCTTATCCTATTATCTCAATTAGCTTTCTTAACCCCCATGTCCATATGGGTTTACTACTTTGCTTTTCTCTTCAATCTACCTTTTGCTTCTTTTCTCCTCCACCCCATAGTATTTAAATCACTTTATTTGAACACCTGCTCCTTGCAAGTCCTTTCATTTCATCTGATGAAGAGAGCTGTTGCTTAAGAAAAAGTGATGCATCTCCAAATTAGTTAGTCTCTAAGGTATGACTCTGCCCTGCCTTCTACACAACCTTGCCAAGCTGTCATTGTGAGTAAGGTGACCTCTCCAGCCAAGTACATACAGTGTAAGTCATGTGTCCTTTAG
>NW_005842629.1:68925-121037 GCF_000455745.1 Alligator sinensis | reverse complement strand
GCAGGAATAAAAGAGTTTCATCTCTTAAAATTTATCACAATTGTTATCAATTAATTCACTTAAGTATGATCAAAATGTCAAAAAGATCATGTAAAAGACAGAATGGGCCAGGCCTCATTTGCATTGCCTTTCTCCTTGTTCCCTAACGGACACTAGCAGAAAGTTCTCTCTGAGCTGGACTTTCTGCCGTGCTACAACTACTAAACAGCTCTGGACTATTCTTCCTAGTCATCAATGTGATGCAATATTAAGTTCCCCAATCTTTAGGGCAACTGGCTGGGCTGGGTTTCCTGATGCTTTTCAGATAAAGATACCCCACTGTTTGCGAGAGAAATTGCAAGCATTCCTCGTGATTAATTGAGTAGAGCACACTGTCTGCTGCATAACTTATCATGCCTTCGCACAGCAAATGGATTGCTGGAGGCCCCTGTGCAAACACTTAAAAGGATATTAAAAAATAAAGGCAGAACTATGCTAAATTGACCTGCAAATTAGAGATCTCACCCCCACCCAACAACAGAGGAAAACCCTCTGAAGCTAGTTCTAAACCATCTCTTAAAAATTAAATTTCACTCACTCAAAAGAAACTTAACGGAGAGCTGAATTAAAAACAGAGTTAAGGACTCTGAAAGTGTGGACCCCAGTAATGCATGCTCAGAGCAGAAGGTATCAGTATAGCACCACAAGGGGTAGAAGCAGGAGAAATGGTATCATCAGAAAGGTATTAGTCCAATGACTTAACTGGTAAAGTCAAAGAAAAATAATACTGAAACACACCAAGCAGCTATTATTTCCAAAAGGGTTTCCAAAACAGAAACTTACTGAAGTTGAAATCTCAAGATAGGAAATGAATTCACCAGAAAATAAACAAACTGAAAAAAAAATTATTTTATCAGACAGAAGAATTTAGTAATAACATTATGTTAGACAATGAATGTAATATAGAAAAGAACCAGAGAAGAGGTGCCAAGTACCTACCCTAGGATGTTCTTTGGATCTAATGTAGTAATTCTTACAAGAATTAAACAAATAGCACAAAACTGTGCATTTTCTTTATTTTTTTAATTACAGGCAAATAGCTTAGTGTATATAATTGTAAAGAGATGCTCTTACATCTTCTCTGCACTGTATCTTTAAAATAGAAAGGCACTCTGTAGTGATGGTTGTCGATTTGTGCTTTAGTTGCGTCTTTCATGGAGACTTCATATTTGTTCTTTGTTGTTTTTCATGATCTGGACTAAAAATCATCTGAGGATAAAAATACCTGTTCTGCGCTTTGGGTGAAATCCTTCCCTGTGCACAGGGTTAACACACAGCCTCATGAACTATTAAAGCCCATTTGAGCCTGTAGGTGGTAGCTAGACCTTGTGGAAGTTCTTTGCACTGGGAATTCCCCTCTTGGTACAAGGGAACACTGTCTACAACAAACAAAGTCCTGACAATACTGCTGAAGGAAATAAGTCTCCCTGAGTCTCTTGCACACTCTGTGAACATACCGGTAACAGCTTTATTGCCATAAAGTATTTGCAGTAACAGAGGAGGTATTTAGTTCACTTGTACCAAGGTTACCAAGAAGCTGAGCTTCCACAACCCCCACTGAAGCTAACAAGCGTAGAAACCATTTAGCACCCCAGAGGATCCAGCCCAAAGTTGTGCATCTGCAAGTGTGCATTTTTGGTGCCTACTATGTCAGGCTTATATTTCAGCTTCATTTGTATTATATGCAAGTCTTAGTTAAACACCGGTGACCTCACTGGAAGCAGCTGCCAAACCTTGCTCTTGGAGGAGATCAGAGGAGAGAAAAAACCCAGGAATCTGAAGTCATCAGCAGTGGGATGAGCTTATTCTATTCAGGGCTGAGCAGTCAAACAGAAGTTGGAATCATTTGTACAACAGGACCCTGGCTGTTCACTGAGTCTCTCTGACTTTTACCTGTTTGGAGGTGCATTTCCCAGAAAGGTATGTGCTTCTGCTTCTTTTTAAAGATTAAAATATTGGATTATTTAAATTCAGCACAGTGTTTCTGCCTTAATCACATTTCTGAATTTTTTAATATGCTCCCATTTCAGTTAAAAGGAGACTGTGCTCCTTGAGGGATACGGAGAAAAAAAAAAAACCTACTTGTTGCTGTTGTTTCAAAGTTTGTTTCAGTGCTAGCTATAGCAGTTCAGAAGCAGGTTTTGTTTTTTTTAACCAGCGAATGAGATTTTCAGCTCAGAATATCCCTCCCGAGAGTAGACAATGTGCCACTGGCAAAATAAGTGACCATCCACCAAATGGTGTTTCAAAGGGCAGCAAATGGGATTATCCAGGGGGGTCATTTGTACAAGCAGCATGTACAGTTCTGCCACAAATACAAAGGGCAGTAAACTATGTTCAGCAAGAAATAGCCTGGAGAGTGAACTCTCTCCACTGCCCTCCACTGTGTGTCTAAGCATGTCCTGTTTTCTCTGAAATCATCGGTTTGATTGTAAGCTTTACGGGGCAGGGACCATGTGTGTGCGCGGGCGCATATGTATTGGACTGCTGAGCTTTATTCTGTGGGCTAAAGGTAAATGTGAAAATGGAAAGTGTGCGCCATGTACAACAAAATTCACAAGTTTATCTTGAAATACCATGATCAATGTTCCTGTTACTTTCATATTTCTGGTTTGATATAGTCAAAAAAGTAGTTTCAGTCAGCTCTATCCTCCAGGCATTCATTGTTTTTGAAAATGCCATCCTGACTGCCCTTTTTGACTTGGCCAAACTCTGTAAATGAAAGGATAGACAAGACTACAGCTGCTAGCAGGCCAAGCAGCCTCTGAGCTGTGGAGGACCCCAGTCCTTCCCTCCATGGCAGCAACACCCTCCCGCCCCAGGGCCACCTGGGCAGGCTGCCAGCGGACAGGGTGCTGCCCCAGCTCCAAGGCAGAACCCAGCCAAATCCAACTATTTCCCAAGCCCGTCCAGGGAGCAGCACCCAGGTCTCCAGGCTCAGGGAACAGTTAGATCAGGCCGGGTGCTGCCTCTGAACTGAGATAGCACCTGGCTGGCTAGCAGCCCGCCCTGGTGGCCCCCAAGGGTGCTGCTGCTGTGGAGGGAAGGACTGAGGCCCTCTGCAGCTCAGAGGCCGCTCAACCCACCGGCAGCTCACCCCCCCCTCCCCCCCCACCAGGTGCAGGCAGGCTTCAAAAAAAAAAGGTCAAAAGGATCAGGCCCCTCGTCATAACAGTGACTGAACCCCCTAAATTGAAATGGTGGGTTTCAATTAAAAACCCACTGCTTCAATTTAGGAAGCACAAAATGCAACCCTAAGGATTAAACCCCCATCACATGTACAAACACTCAAAATGGCCACCTGATGCAACTTAGTTCACCCAAGGTGCAGATCTTACACTCAGACCTGGTCTCAGTGATCACAAATCAATCTAGACTCTTAACTGTACAGAAGTTCCTCAGACACAGACCAGCCTAAAAATTGCAGAACCCGATCTAAGATGAACCTGGATCATTATAGTATCAGATTTACTCAATTTAGGTTAGACCAGGGCATGAAATTTCTGTACAGTTACCTACGCAGCCCCAGGACTGGGAAAGCCCAGCCACTGGCTGCATGCCCCAGGGCTGTGCTTTTCACACCTATCCCCCTGGCACAGGGCTATTCTTAGCACCCTAACACCTGCCCCCCAACTCCTCACCCCTCAGCAAGTACCATAGGGGGAGAGGCAGAAGGGATGGGCCTTTAGGTTCACCAAGTAGGGGTCGGGGGCTAAGAATAGCCCCCCAGTCACTCCAACCCCTCCGAGAGACCATGCAAGCCCGCCTGATCCTGCCAGACCCTCCTGGATGCCTGCACCTCTCCATGAACACTGCCTGCCCCCCTGCCCCCATTCCCCTGCGGATCCTGCCTGCATCCCCAACGTCACCAATCACTCCCACAGATGCAGCCTGCCCCCACAATTATCTCCCCCTGGGCCTGCCTACTCCCCGCCACATGCCCCAACCTCCCTCCCACTACCCCCCATCCCAACTTACCTTAGATCGGGTAGCCATTTTGAACCTAACCTAACCTCCCTCTAACCTCCCTCCCCACCCCCCCCAAAAGTCTGTATTTAGCCGGTGGGTAACTAAATAAAAACAACGCTTATAAAAAGGCAGGCTGGGTCTTTTTGTGATGGAAAATATAGCTTAAAATCCTTACAATTTTCCATCTTTGAGAAACCTTTGCAAACAGATTTTTACTTAGCTACCTCCTGACAGATGTAGCTAGATAACTATCACTGGCCCCTCTCGATGGAATGGACACAGAAAACTAATTTCAGCCTAAGTTTATCATGTGCTGTAGGCAACAGAAGTTGTGGTACCCTTTGATCTGGGCACAGGGATATACAAATAATTTATCACAGGATAAAAGGAGGCAGGGATGGATTACACACCGGCTGCTCCTTGGTAAACCCACATGCACACTCACACATTGGGGAGTGGAAGCCAAAACCTCACAGCTTAGTCCTCAAGGCGAGGAGAGGAAGCTACTGCAGCACAGAAGCTGGCAGAGGAAGAAATGACTCTTGGACTTGGTGTTGGGGAGAGGAGACAAAAAAAATATTTGCCACTACTGGCCAGCCATGCGGCTCCCACAGAGAGCTGCCCTGTGGTGCCTCCTCTTGAGTACACCTCTTGCCACCAGCTGAGCTGCAGCCATTTACAAAACACAATCAAGATTTGGCACTGGCTCTGTTTACTAGAAATAGCTCATGAAAAAGCCTCTATTTGCTCACAGTTACAGCATAACACAATGCTTCTGCCAGCTTATCGCAGCCTTGGTTTCCAGAAATGCCACCCCCAGATTGCAGAATTTGCACAGGCTGTTTTAACATCAACAAAGCAGCATCAGAAGTGCTATGATGCTGGGAGAAAAGCCTGGATAATACGTTTCAGGAATATGCGCTGTGGGACCGTCACTATTTATCACCACAGGTAAACTTTATTGTGGGACAAGGAAGGAATACAATACAGCTTGGAAAGGACTGGTCTCAGCTAAACCTCTCAGACTAGATGCAGGAATTATTGAGTGAAATGTAATCACCTGTGTGACTGATGCAAGAGATCAGATAAGAAGATCGTATCTTCAGATCTCCAGATCTCGGGTTTTGGAGGGAGAAGCTCATGTTTTTAGCACTGAAGGTTTTCGATTCAAAATAAAAACAACGCTTATAAAAAGGCAGGCTGGGTCTTTTTGTGATGGAAAATATAGCTTAAAATCCTTACAATTTTCCATCTTTGAGAAACCTTTGCAAACAGATTTTTACTTAGCTACCTCCTGACAGATGTAGCTAGATAACTATCACTGGCCCCTCTCGATGGAATGGACACAGAAAACTAATTTCAGCCTAAGTTTATCATGTGCTGTAGGCAACAGAAGTTGTGGTACCCTTTGATCTGGGCACAGGGATATACAAATAATTTATCACAGGATAAAAGGAGGCAGGGATGGATTACACACCGGCTGCTCCTTGGTAAACCCACATGCACACTCACACATTGGGGAGTGGAAGCCAAAACCTCACAGCTTAGTCCTCAAGGCGAGGAGAGGAAGCTACTGCAGCACAGAAGCTGGCAGAGGAAGAAATGACTCTTGGACTTGGTGTTGGGGAGAGGAGACAAAAAAAATATTTGCCACTACTGGCCAGCCATGCGGCTCCCACAGAGAGCTGCCCTGTGGTGCCTCCTCTTGAGTACACCTCTTGCCACCAGCTGAGCTGCAGCCATTTACAAAACACAATCAAGATTTGGCACTGGCTCTGTTTACTAGAAATAGCTCATGAAAAAGCCTCTATTTGCTCACAGTTACAGCATAACACAATGCTTCTGCCAGCTTATCGCAGCCTTGGTTTCCAGAAATGCCACCCCCAGATTGCAGAATTTGCACAGGCTGTTTTAACATCAACAAAGCAGCATCAGAAGTGCTATGATGCTGGGAGAAAAGCCTGGATAATACGTTTCAGGAATATGCGCTGTGGGACCGTCACTATTTATCACCACAGGTAAACTTTATTGTGGGACAAGGAAGGAATACAATACAGCTTGGAAAGGACTGGTCTCAGCTAAACCTCTCAGACTAGATGCAGGAATTATTGAGTGAAATGTAATCACCTGTGTGACTGATGCAAGAGATCAGATAAGAAGATCGTATCTTCAGATCTCCAGATCTCGGGTTTTGGAGGGAGAAGCTCATGTTTTTAGCACTGAAGGTTTTCGATTCAAATCTGTATGGTGGCCACCCCCTGATCCTCCCAGGGGGCTTTTTCATTCCTTTCCATTCTGGGGGACACTGCATTGCACAGGCTCCCTTCATCCTTGTTATGTCCTGACAGGTTTGATCCTTGCTACCTTCTGCTTTCTCCTGTTAAGGGAAACATTGAACTCCTTCTGGGGGGGAAACAACGCACAGGGCTGAAGAAGGAAAATGACAGAAATGCCCTCTCTGTGGAAAAAATGCAACAGTGACACATTTTTTGTCATCTAGACAAAAGATTAATTATACGGTCATTTGCCTGGTCACACAATCATTACTGTAGAGGAGTCAGAAGGGCACATATCTGCCTCCTGTGTTCAAGCAATCCTGTGAAGTGCCAATAGCTTCTCTACTGCTTTTTTTCTGCTTGGTAAAAAAAGATCATCATAAAATTCTGATGTCTTTATCTATTAAGATCATGACTATTTTGTGCCTTTATGTCCTAGCCATTATTTGGGAATGATTTTTTATATTCTGAATAAGTCAGAACATCCAGCTCATACATCACGAAAAATTTACTCTCTCTTTGCTTGTCCCCATCCGCTGACTGATAGACAAACAGGAGGAATTCCACTTGTAGACTCAGTTTGTTTGGGGCACGATACAATACAGGGGAGAAGCTTGGGTTTGTTTGTTTTCAACTGAGCTGGGAAGATCCTAGCTAACCTTTCACAAACACAAATGCTTAACATTTTCCAAATTATTTTTTTTTCCTTTGTGAGCTGCACGTGGACTTTTAGAGCGACTCTCCTGATTTTAGACCATCACAATCTTATGCAAAGTCCTGGTGACTCACAAACCAAAGCTATTGCTGCCTGCCAAGGATAGTGTTCACTGATGATTTTAGTTTCTAATACACAAGTGTAACCTGGGCGGTACTCCAAGAGGTACCCCCTCTCTAATTGAAGGAATCAAAGCAGGTGCACAAGCGCTGTGGGAGGTGTAGGGACTCTCCTCCCCCTATAGAGCAGAGCCAGACCAACCCTGGGGACTTAACCATATACCTTTTAATGAGAGAACAATACTGGGAACATAACCAGTATAAACCAGGGGGTATAATGGACACTACAATGCCCCAAGGGGGCAGGATTCAAAGGTTAGACACTTACAATCATTGACAAAAGAGAGGGTTAACAAAATATAAAAAACACAAACAGCAGAGCAAACAATACTGGTTGGGGAAATATAAAAAGGCACAAAATGTCAAATGACAAGGAAATATAGGGCCTGGGTACCTGGAGGGGAAGAAAAGGTGAAAATTACAATGACCCCTTACCAGTGAAAGCTTGCTTCTTGTTAGCTCACTCACCTCAAGTCACCCCAGCTGGGACTTGAACTCAGATCTCCCACATGGTAGGTAGAAACACTACCACACAGGCACCAGCACTGGTACTGCTCTAGCCTGCTAGGGGTCTTGACCTACCGGGAGCCCCAGCCTCACATTGAGCTGCCTGGTCTCTGATTGGAGGACCTGGAAGCCGCGCTGGGAACCCCTCAGGTCACTGCTCAGATCTTTGCTGGAGTGGGGGAGCCTTTCCTGCTGGCTGCAACCTCTCGTAGGGGATCCGGGAGCCCAGCAAGAAGCCTCTCCTGCCAGCCGCACGCCATGCTGCTGAGGGTCCAACTGCTGCCTGCAGGTCCTGCCCCTTCAGGCTCTTCTGGGGCAACTGCTCCTGCCCTACTGGTTCAGCTCTTGCCAGCTCTTTGAAGCTCCTTCCTCATTGTCCCTTGCTTGTCTCTTCCCTGAGTCAGCCATGCTGCCCCCTTTTATCCCCCTCCAGGTGACCCAAGGGGCCAATCAGGGGACATGGAGAGTAAGTCTCTAGGGCCTGATTGGTGAGGAAAGGAAATCCCAAGTCCTCCAATCATCTTTTCCCGCTTCAAAACGCCTGGGCTAAGTCACTACCAGCCAGCCCATCACATCTGGTTAAAAAAAAGGACCATACAGGGGCATGTCCAACACAGCCTGCCATAAACCCTTTCACTTAGATCGTTCATCTGAAGACAGTCAAAGAGAATTTTCTGCATACGATTACACAGATTTTCCCTTAAAAGATTACTTCTTATAATCATGAAATCTAAGCAACCTGGCACAGCAAAATGCAAGTAAGAGGAAGGAGTGGCAGGTCTATGAGACTGAGGCAACTTTACTAAGTGTTTTAGGCATGTTAGACTTTTTTCTGAAACTCAAAGTCAGTAAGCCATTTTGTCCCACACCAGTTTCTTTCTTTACTCAAATCTCAGCTCTACTGTGCTTTCAGGGCTTTCATTCCACTGCGCTTTACAGGATGTTTCACTGCACCCCAGTTCACTGCATAGAAGGGCTCTATTGTAACATTCTTTTCACCAAGGGCATTACATGTAAATTATAAATATATGCAGCTCTGAGGAAATAACTCGATTGTTATCATGTAGGTAGAAAAAAAAGTCTAAAATGGTCCCAATTTTAAATGCTAGATTCAAAACAACCCTGACTTTGCAGAGCAGTGAACACTGAACTTTAGATAAGGATCCAAGTTATATTATTGGTTAGTTAATGTGATGAACCGAAATGTAGATCCTGATGCATGGTTTGTCTCCCAAATCTCTCTGAAAATTAAAAGTCTCAATCACTGTCTTGTTCTCTTTGCCAAATTCAGCTTTCCCCTCCTCACCCTGGTTCCTTCTGTTCTTTGACCCAGAAGTCCTACACGCTCTCTTTTTCTTTTTTTACTTTAGGCCTCTCTATTTACTTGTCCCCATTCTGACACACTGCAGCAAGTCTGCCACTCTTGCTACAAGAAAATTCCCAGGCATGACAACACAACATTGTGTCCCATTGTTGTACTAAGAGCCACTGGGTGTGTCCACATGCGATGCTACATCACTGTAGTGACACACTACAGTGACGTAGCACTGGTGGGCATGAATTGTGCCGCCGCCACTACTGAGTGATGAACTACCACATGCTAGGGCCGGAAACAACCCATGCGGCACCAGGACTATTCAGTACCGGCGGTTACTCTGCAGTCATTTAGTACTTGCTAAAGCAGTAAAGTAGTTGGGCGCAGTTGTAGACACACTGCCCACTGTGCACAACAATCCCTGTATGAAAGAATATGAATAAATTTAGATTCATGCCAATGTGGAAATATTCTAACACTGGCAATTTTTTGGGAAAAACCCAAGTTTTATGTCCTAAGTAAGGGCCTAAGCACTTGATTACTGAGTCAAGTTTCAGCCATTTTGCCTTTCTGGACCTTCCCCCCCCTCACAGAAACAAGTAAACATTCACCAGCCATGCAGAACAAGAGTCCAACTCTACCAGCTACAGGCTGCTGGTGAGGGCATAAGTGCACACAAACACACACATTATGGGCTGCTGGTGAGGGCATGAGCATGCATGCATGCACGCACACACACACTTCTCAAAACGGATAGGCTTGGGACAGCATTTCACCTTTGGCTGAATCAGCAGTTTCCAATGGGGAGTGCAGGGTAGAAGGGGGGGAACCATAAATTCCCAAACAGGTATGACTGTTGCCTGGGCAGTACTAGAAATAAGTAGCACACTGTTAATCCTGAGTATTTTACAAAAACAGTCAAGTTTCTAGCTTTCATTCTAGCTGTAATGGCTCCAGGTGATGCTTCTACCTTAGGGCGTCAAAAATACGTCCCACAGGCTGGATCTGGCATTCACAGCCTCATCATTCAGCCCATGGTACTGCTCAGGGTTCTCGGAGTTGACCCATATGCTGGATGTGGTGCATGCTCGATCAGACCCAGGCGCTGCATGTGGTACCTAGGCTGGGCCGGGCCAGGCCATGCACTAGATCTAGCATGCAGGGCCAGGAGGAGGGCCCAGCTGCACAATTCATCCAGCCCATGGAGCCTAATGAGTATACATCCCTGTTCTACATGTAGTAACCCCTTCAGTCTTTGAAGAAATGCTTGATGATGTTTGTTTCCATGAGGCAGTTTCCTCTGGCAAAGTTGTGGCACATTGTAGAGGAGTCTGTGCTCTTCTTTCCTCTTTTTAATTACAGACAATTCCTGAGGTAGAAGTTCTACCTGGATACTAAGCTTTGGTTTTAGGGCTGAGAATTGCAAAAGGCAGGATTCCCTGTAGGCTGTTGGTGACCATGTTTGCTCAAGAATTAGTGAACATAGAGAAAGAAATGAGCAAGTTGCATGCAGAATACACCTGGGCTTTGAATCATCTTGCTCTTCCCAGCCTGCAAAGGGTCCGACATCTTCCAATAGAGAGATGACAAATAAATAAATAAAATTCAAGTTTAATTCCGAAACGCTGGCAAACCACTGGGGGGTGGGGGGTGTGCAGAGGAACGGTGCAACCACCAAACATTTAACATCAAACTCCCTTTCCTACTCTACTGCTGTACCCAAGAATTACCAAGTTCTATAAAAGGCTACATTCTCCTTGAAGGGGGAAATTCACCCAGCATTTGCTCTGCCATGCTATAATTTTGAATTCTCTCCAGTGTGGTTATGACATTTGAAATAAAAACACTGTCCCACTGAGGAATAACCTACTTGATACTCATACAGTATATGATTTATACCCACATAACCTTGGAATACACAGGATTTCACAAACGAATAAATGATAAAAGGAGAGATGTTCAAGGAAAACTGAGACTTGGAGTTGAAAACATTGGGAGACTTGGATTCCTAGTCAGCCCCACCGCAGCTAGCAGCTGTTGTAGATTAAAATTAAATGTTAACCATTAAAGAACCCATACAATAGAATAAATTAAGAGGCTGTGACAGATGTTTACACAGTCCAATGGGTGGCAAATTGGCTTAGCGGTTGCACCCAGAGAGTGGTAGTAGGCAGGTCAGTATCGACCTGGAAGGATGTGGGTAGTGGGGACCCACAGTGTTCGGTCCTTGGACCTGTACTCTTCAATACCTTTATCAGCAAGTTGAATGTGGATGTGACATGTACTCTGTCCAAGTTTGCAGACAATTCTAAATTGTGGGGTGAAGTGCATACTCCAGAGGGTAGGGAACGACTGCAGGCAGACCTGGACAGGTTAGCCTCTCAGCAGCACAGAAGTGGAAAGGGATTTCAGAGTCATAGTGGATTCTCAGATGAACATGAGTCAGTGCGATTAAATCATCAGCAGAGCCACACTTTATCACACATCAGCAGATGAATGACAAATACATCCAAGGAGTGATACTTCCCCTCTATGCGGCATTGGTCAGACCGCAGTTGATGTACTACATCCAGTTTTGGGCGCTGTACTTCAAGAAAGATGTTGATAGACTCGTGAAGGTCCAGAGGAGGACCACTCGTATGGTTAGGGGCTTACAGGACAAGCCCTATGAGGAGACACTGAGGGACCTGGACCTCTTCAGCCTCTGCAAGAAAAGTGAAGCTGAGGGGTGATCTTGTGGCCACCTATAAATTCATTGTGGGGATGCAGCAAGGGATCGGAGATGCGCTGTTCACCAGGGTGCCTCTTTGGGTAACAGGGAACAACGGTCACAAACTGACAGAGCAGATTTAGTCTAGATATCACGAAAAACTTCTTCATGGTAAGAGTGGCCAAAACTTGGAATGGGCTTCCAAGGGAGGTGGTACTCTCCCCTACCTTGGGGGTCTTTAAGAGAAGGCTGGATGGGCATCTGGCTGGGGTCATCTGACTCCAGCACTCTTTCCTGCCCAGGGCAAGGGGTCAGACTCAATGATGTGTTGAGGTCCCTTCTGACCCTAGCATCTATAAATCTAGGGAAGTGTACTCCAATCTCTGTTGTTCTGGGTAAATCATGGCTTGAGTAACTCAGTTCTGACTACCTGGAGCTGCCCCTGTAGTTCAACTGAACATGGCATATTTAAGCCACAGATAATATGTTATCAACTTATTATGTACTAACAAAAACTGCAGGGTCACTTGGCAAATGAGCTGTCTGTATATTCCTAGAGGGAAGGCAATGAAAGGAGGCAAGGCATAATTTATAATTATTTTACACAGAGAGCAAGTTTCTGGCCTCTACTGACTGTGATGCCCTCTTCATAAAGGAATTATCCAGGTGTACAAAGCCATTAGTATGGGTCTTTACTGGAAGAAAAGAAATCAGCTGCATGTGAGATAAGGGTTGGTGAGGGTAGTAGCTGTGAGGAAAATGATGATGAGATTCCAGGTGCACTCAGCAGTCATTTTTAGATGCTTAGAAATTTCAGATGCTTGTTTGCCATAGCTAGTAGACTCCCCTCAAAGATAAGGCTGCACAAAAGTCACATGTGAAAAATATGCAGCATGTGTGTCATTACAGCTACTACCAATTCCAATGTTAGCTAGCAGTAATGATGGCAGGGAAGGAATGAGGTGAATTGCAGTCTTTTCTGCTAGTGGCAGGTAGAGTGTCACTGAAGTGCCAATAACCAAGTGCATTCAGGGCAGAGAACCAGTTCATCTGAAAAACAAATGTCTTCATGAAATATTCAAGACACCATGAAAGAGATACTGGCAAAAGCTGCTTGGCCATTAGACCTTCACACCCTGTCTAGCCATGAGAACTGAAAAGCATGTACCCAGGGAAAAGAAAAGACCCACATCTCACTTGCTAAGAGGGAGGAGCAGTACCTTGCAAGGAACAGTTGGTCTGCTCTGCAGGTAGTCCGACAGGATGGACAACCGAGGAGAACACCAGTGTGGCTGGCAGTGAATGAGTTTCACTGAGTGAGTGGTATGTAGCCGCACTACAGTGGGATGTCTGCACCCAGAGATGCTACATAATGAAGTCCCACTTATTTTAATTCTTCCAAAAGCTGAAACGTCTTAAGCACTGTCAGCCACCAATTGGCTTTCTTTCTGTTTTCTTCCCTATTTTTAATTAAAAAAACAAAAAAACAACTTTCCCTTCAATGGAGTTTGAATCTGATATGCTATTCCATATTCCCAGCACTATGTGGTGCACAGGGCAACATGACTGGTTGGGACACCAAATACTACAGATCATTACTTGTGGTGAAGGCAAATATCCCCAGTTGCTTCCCTAATCGTTTTTATTGTGGAGGGAAAAGGAAAGGTGAGCGCTGAACTCTGAGTACTCCTAGGTCTTGTGGGGGAACTGCCTGGAATGGTGGGTAAAACAGTAGAAACTCAGATGCAGCTGGACAAAGTACCACAATCTTTGCAAATAAGGCAAAGCAGGACATGCAAATTCAAACCCCTTTGAATCTGGGGAACTACAGAAACTTCCACTTCGAACCCTCAAGTCCCAAACTTCAATGGAAAAGGTGAACTTGGACCAGACCATCTGCACCTTTGATTTGCTGCCCTCAGGGAATAGTGATTCAAAGTGCTGCTACCCAGTACACCCAGAACATTTTTCCCTACTTAAGCCCCACTCCTCCTTTGACATTACCATTCTTCCTTTTTCCTCATACCCTTACCACATAGCACCATCACTTCACCTCTATGTGTATTATAAATACTCATACTACCTCTGAGAATCAATCAGGCACATATTCCTATCTCTAACCTACAAGTGGGAAAATGGGACGTACAGTTTAAATGACTTTCCAAAGGCTCCAAAGACATCAGCATCTGAGGCAGAGTTAGGACTAAGGAATTTTGGATTCCAGTCTCTAGGGCCCCCTCACCCATACTGCACTTTCCCCTCTTAAGTATATGTTCTGCTCTTGGAGCAATTATTATTCTAGCACAAATTAAACACTAGTTGGTTATATACTAAACCAGGGCCAGATTAATGCATAGGCAAGATAGGCACATACTTAGGGCCATGAGCTGTGGGGAGGCCCCAGTCCTTCCCTCCATGGCAGCGGCATGAATGGCCCAGTCCACCTCCCTTCCCTTCCCTTCCCTTCCCCCAACCTCACTGTCACAGCAGCTGCTTCCTAGCAGCAGCTCCAAGCCCCGCTCCCTGTGGGCGGCAGCACTGGGGTGGGGAGCGAGGGTCTTGACTGACCCAGGGCCCATGAGTTTGTTTGCCTAGGACCCCCTAAAGGGTTAATCCAGCCCTGTACTACACACACAGGAAGAGAGCATGCACTGTCAGGGCATAGTTGCTTATCAAGTATTTGATAACATCTCCTAAAATAAAAAGAGGATGTGGGTATCTTTGCTGATCTGTCTTCTTTTTCTGTTTCCTAGAGGCTCTCTCCTTTTTCTGATTCCCTTTTTGAGACCATCCAATGAGACTCCAATAAGGGCTGAAGCCCCTTCTCAGAATTTGCTCAGGACAAATTCCAGGTGATCTGAACACCTTTGAACTGAAGAAATTCCAGGCTTCTTCTACAAGCAGTAGCTAGACCTTGTGGAAGTTCTGCGCCCTGGGAAGAACCCCCTCTTTGTACAGGGGACACAGTCTACGACAAAAGTCCTGACAATACTGCTGAAGGAAATAAATCTCCCTGAGCCTCTTGCACACACTGAAAACCGTGGTAACAGCTTTATCCCAGAAAGGTATGTACTTCTGCTTCTCTTTACAACAAAAATATTTGATTATTTAAATTCACCACAGTTTATTCCTCAGTCACATTTCTGGATTTTTTAATATGCCCCTTTTTCACTTAAAAGGAGACTGTGCTAATAGTGCTTGAGACATAAGGAGAAAGAAACTACTTGTTGCTGTTGTTTCAAAGTTTGTTTTAGTGCTAGCTATAGCAGTTCAGAAGCAGGTTTTCTTAGGGCTGTGTGAAGCTTCAGGTACTGATTTGAAGCAGAGGAGATTCAGCCCCACTCGGTGGCCAAATCTCTGAATCCAAATTGAACCAGGGGACCAATTTTAAAGGTCCAAATAGATTTGGGCTGAGCTGACTCTGAACTGGTAAGTACAAGGGGCAGGGTGGGGGGAGACCATGGGAGGGGACCCCTGCCAGCCCCGCCGACTCCCCCCGCTCCCTGAGTCCCTGGTACTTTAAAAAAAAGCCCCGTTGCTCATCGGGTGCTGCCAGGCAGGGGGGTGATCCCTGCTGCCCTCCACTGCCCCATGCTGCTTGGGGGCTCTGCATGAGCCCCGTGACTCCCCACCACTCCCCCATGGGTGCCCTGTCCAGGCCAGCTCTGGCCCTTTAAAGGAAAAAAAACAAACCACCAACCAACCATAATAATAATAATAATAATAATAATAATAATAATAATAATAATAATAATAAAGAAAAGCCCCAGGGACTCACTGCACCTGCAGCGGCCTTCAGGCTTCAGGGGCTCCCCCCACATGGTTCAGGGCAGTGGGTAGCAGTGGGGATCACTCCACCCTGACAAGAGCAGCAAGTGTGGGGGGCAGGGTTTTGGGGGGTTTTTTTTTCTGTAAAGGGCCAGAGCTGGCCCGGGCAGGGCAACCATGGGGGTGCTGGGGGAAGTGAGCTCGTTCAGAGCCCCACATGCAGGGTGGGGCAGTGGAAGGCAGCGGGGATCGCCCCCCACCCAGCAGCAGCCAGTGAGCACTGGCGCTTTTTTTTTTTTTTAAACAAAGTGCCAGTAGCTGGGGCAGCCATTACCAGGCTGCAAGAGGGGCAGGGGATGGGCCGGGCCTGGCTAATCCACCTGAATCGAATTGGGACAGTGATTCAAGTCACCATATTGAATCACTGTCCCCTGAATCAGCCAAATCTGAATCCAAAGCGAATACTAGCCACTTTGCAGAGGCCTAGTTTTTTTAACCAATGAATGGGATTTTCAGCCCAGAATATCCCTCCTAAGAGTGGACAGTGTGCCACTGACAAAATAAGCGACCATCCACCAAATGGTGGTTTCAGAGGGCAGCAAATGGGATTATTCAGATCATATCCAAGCACTCCCCGACTGGAGGAAAAGGGTTCATTCTCCTGGGCAAGATGTCATCTCATCTCAGCGGAAGGAGGAGACATGTCCGTTCCTCAAAGGCCAACTCAATGGAGGATCTGGGAGATCCCAAATCAGTGGTGGCAAGAGAAAGTCAAAGAGATGGAGCTCTCTGCTTACAAACTTGACGTGCGTGGCCTTTTCCAGGCAATGAAAGCCATCTGCAGGCCTACTTTCCTGTGATCACAGGTTGGCTCGGCGCTTCTCAAGGAACACGAATCTCTCCGGGGTAGATGAAAGAGCACTTTGAGGCACCCCTGAGCCGTGAATCGTTCGTGGCAGATGCTACCGCTGAGTCCATCCCTCAGCACCCTGAAAAGGGGTTCTTCACCAGCCCTCCTGTCCTAGAAGAAGTACGGCGTGCCGTCCAGGAGACCGAGAACCAGGCTACTGGACGAATGTCATAGCTGTTGGCATCTGCAAGGCTGGCAGCGAGGGGCCGGTACTGAGACGCAACAAATTTATTCTATGAATTTGGACCAACAAAGAGATCCTGGAGACCTGAGGATGCCAGCATAGTGACTGTCTTCAAGAAAGGCGATGTCAAGAGCAAACTGGATGCTCATCTTGCTGGGATCCTATGACCCCAGCTGACTTCCTGCCCTTTGGGCAGGGGGCTGGACTCGATGATCTTCCGAGGTCCCTTCCAGCCCTAATGTCTATGTCTATTTGTATAAGCAGCATGTACACAAAGGAAGTTGAGGCAGAAAACTATGTTCAGCAAGAAATAGCCTGGCAAATAGGAGAAAAACTACCGAGTGAACTCTATCCACTGCCCTCCACCATCTGTCTAAGCATGTCCCTTTTTTTCTGAAATCATCAGTTTGATTGTAAGCTTTATGGGGCAGGGACCGTGTGTGTGTGCAGGCACATATGTATTGTACTGCTGAGCTTTATTGTGTGGGCTAAAAGGTAAATATGAAAATGTAAAGCGTGTGCCATGTACAACAAAATTCACAAGTTTACCTTGAAATACCATGATCAATGTTCATGTTACTTTCATATTTCTAGTAATTAAAAAAACCCACACAAAAACAAGCCCATAAACATGAATTATTGTTTTTGTGTTATTTTCAACAATGAAATACTTTAAAGCTACAGTGCATCTGCTAAGACCATTTCTGTTTCTACATCATGATTTCCAAAAGTCACTTATTTCAGTGTTTCCTAATGAAAGTATCAGACTAGCAAATCATGGCAGTAATATGATTTCCATGCTGTCTATGGCTGTGTGGAAATGTCATATGAGAAAGATGTTTGAAGAGGAACTTTCTTCACAATAAAACACTGCATGGTCTTCATAGATAGATTTGCCTTCAACATGGTTTAGTTTTGAACTCTGCAAACTTGAATGGAAAAAGGTATGTCCCAGCACAGATGTGCCCCAATTCCTGACTAAAATAAAATCTCTTTCCTGGGTTTCAGTCTGTGCCCAAAGCACCCTACAATAGGAGTCACATTGTTAGTTGAACATTTTGCAGTGCAGACATTACTATCAGATTCCCCTCACTACTGGGTCCAAGTTGCTGTTAAATTCCTTAATTCAAGGCAATGAGACCACAGGAGCAACTCCCAGAACTAGTTATACCTGATGAAGGCTTTCAGATGAAGATGACAGGAGTTTTGGAATGTCTCAGTACAGTGACTGACGAATCCAACTGCATTATTTTGAAATTGTCCATTTCTACTGAATTAGTCTTCATCTACAAAATTATAAACGATACTTGGGGGGAGGGGGGAAAACAGATATTCAAAAGTACACAAGGCAGTTAAAACCTGAAATTTAAATTATAAAAATACCTAAGTGATTGTGGAATATAAATCCCATTTCAGGTTACAAGCAGAGTCAGTCAGGAAACAGAGCTCCACTTTTTTCCTACATATTTTAATAGACATGAACTGGCAAATTTTGACTTTTTGGTCACAAATAGTTAACTCACCTCCCCCCCGCCAAAAGTTTATTTTCTACAACCAAAAGCCAAAATATTTAAACCAAAAGCTGCAGAATTTATTTTTTTTTCCGTTTTCCAACAAAAGGAGCAATCACATTCTTTTGAGGAAGGTAGATGCTTCCCCATGAACATTTCGATGTAAAAAAAGTAGTTTGAGTCAGCTCTATCCTCCTTCATTGTTTTTGAAAATGCCATCCTGACTGCCCTTTTTGACTTGGCCAATCTCTGTGTAAATGGATAGACACAGAGATAAATCAAGTCATTTTAGACTGAAAATGTTTATTTCAAATTAAGGCGGAAAATACAAGAGAAGTTATAAAGGTGGATCTACCATGGGTTCCTTGGCTGAATTACTACTGCCTATCAGTCCAAAAATGTAGGAAAGGCTTTCATGAGATGAAGGCTATGAGCAGCAGTCAAAATCTCAGTTGTTCTGATCATGGTTAGATGTCCATCATAAGGTCATATGCAAAACGTTTAATCAGGAGCAATGTGGAGCATAAAGGGCAGGACTCTGGCTATATGCTCCCTATGAGAGAACAGGAGTTGGACAGAGAGGAGCAGGCTGCTTCACTTATCCAGGATATCACAATGTCCCAGTCATGCCTCTTCTTGCTTCTGAGCCACCCCCTTCCTGTCCCCACTCTGCCTGCTACAGACATATTGCAGAGCTGATGGAAGTGGTTCAGTACCTGGTATAAAGACCCTTTATACAAGGGATGTTTTATAACAGAGTTATTCTCTCTTGGCCTTTATACCAGCTCTCTCAATGCCAGATAGCTCTAAAGCAATGATGAAATTAGTCTCTCTAAAGTCATTATAGCCATACTATATCAACCTACAGGGACTCACTAGTTTTGATAGATTCAAATATTTCTCAAACACTTTCTGGCCACCCTTCTCCCTCCTCCCACAGAAGAAAAAGAATAAATAGTCGCAAACTGTCTTATGAGAAACAACAAAGGATAATTAAGTCTATTTGCCACAAATATATGTAGTGACCTTTCCAATGGTTGATAAATCTGCCAAGAGTCTTAAAAGTTAGTGAGAGTTTGCCTCTAGATCCCATTAGTTTTATTGGGCTATCCTAATTTAGTTACAATTGGACAGTAATTTTTGACCTGGTGCCAACATTTAATAGGTACCAGGGTTTTTTGGTTTGTTTTGTTTTCCAACCAATTTCCCTTGCTATGGAAATGTCAATAATATAATAGCAGGAGCACTCTGATTAACCTTGTTTGTTCTTTTAAATGTTATGTTACATGATCCTAAGCAAATACTCCTGCTATCCTGGATATTGGTAGCTCTCTTCTATTCCACTGTTTTTCCTGCACTCCTGTTGAAATGTCCCTGATAATTCAAATGCAAACCCCCACAGACTCAGTTGTGATAGGGGGGAGGGTCCATCTGTACTGTGTCCCTGGTTTCCCCAAGGAATCAGCTCTTGAGCATCTCTCACCTACTCAGTCACAATAAACCCAACTGTGAAGCTGCTCTAGACACTGCCCTATAAAGCAACTGAACACCTTGATTTCGGAAGGAGCAGGAACCACAATCTGTCACAAAGACAACCCCACTTGGAACAGCCAGTTCCAGTGGCTGAAACAAGGCGGCCTAAATGATTTATGAGCCTAAATCCCATTTAAAAAAAACAAACCAGCAGGATTTGCGAGTCTTGGGGGCTAAAACTACAAAAACACTTGGATCCTGCAGCTTTTTCACTTTCTATGGATAATTAAATATTAGGGGAGACAGAGACAGACTGACAATATAGCTAGGGACCTATCCAACTCAAAGACGCAGCTGGTTGATTTCCTGGGCACATCCCAGGGCTGGCTGCCAATTTCAAGGACTTCTTGGGATAGCCTGCCCCCAGCCACAGGAAGCCAGCATTTTATTTTTAGTAATTTTTTGGAGGGCTTTTTCCACATGGATTTTGTGATTACTGTAAAATCTGTGCAATCATGAGTTGGGTAGGTCCCTAAATATAGCCTAACAATTAGGGTACTTTCCTGGATATGGGAAAAAGTAACTCAAGTTCCTGTTTCTCTGAATATTTAATTTACACACAGTAAATTAAATATAGATCAGTGGCAGGAAGATAGTGAGTATCAAGCCAGATGCTTCAACAACCTGGTGTCTTGTACATTGTCTTGGGATATAAGAAGCCTGTGTTCAATCCTTGTTACCAATTAAACAGAGTAGATATTTGAAAACAGATCTCCCACATTTTACGTGAACACCCTAATCACTGGCAAGTGGTACAGACATACCTAGCTAATCCTGAATGTGTCTCTTCTACCCAACTAGTGTCCTCTAGTAACAGTTGCTTGATTCCTGCATGATGCAGGTATCAATTATGTTCAAGTCAGTGTAAGTCACCATATTTACTACACAGTACGGGTGTGCATGTGTAGACGCATGCCCATACTGCACAGTAATTTCAGTTACTATGCAATAAATGCACATGTAGATGCACCCACTTAGGCTGGAACAGACATTACATTTGTCCTGGGACTGGTTGTACCTGTGCTTGTCCTAGAACAGAAAAGTCCCAGGATTGGTTTGTACATGTATCATCCTTCTAAGTGGGGTTTAGCAAGCAACTGAATGCACTGTTACTTTTCTGCCATTCATTCACTCATGCATTCCTGAGATAACTGTTTAGACACACTTTGTGATGTTCCAGGGCCAAACTGTTAGCACTCCTTATACTGTGAATTTTTAGGGTTTGTCCCAGGATGACAGACATAAATGTCTGAGCTATCTCACTTTGTTCCTGGAGAAAATGGCTTTTCCTGGGACAAATGTAACATCTGTTTGTAGCTTTAGACACTTCTGAAAATTTTATCTTCCAACTTAGACAAATCTGACTACCACAGGGGGAAGCATCAGACTGTGTAATAGTGGTCCTTGGCCTACAGCCCAGCCCATCAAAATAGACAGAAAATATCTGAAAGACATGAGAAATTGAAATACTGTGTTTCTCTCAAGTGAGATTAACCACTGAATCAAAGAGCTGGTGAACTACTGACTGACACTGGAGGTATGTAGATCCTGCAATATTTAAAGCAAGTCTGAATGTCTGCTCCCATATAGCAAATACAACCAAGAACACCATGTACTCACTCCTTCCCGAGCATGTACTATGTTGGGAAATTCAAGGACATGGATTCAAAAATAAATTATCCACATATTGTAGAACTTTCAATGATATGCCAAAGTTTGTGTGTAGTAAAATACTGAATAAGAGGCACATGTGGTCATAACATTTGTTTCAAACTACTTTGCCTCAGAGTTCAGCTTCCTACTCTGCACATACAATGAACAATGGGGAAAAGTTGCTGAATAAGGGCATCTACTATGTTTACTAATCCATCATCTATGAAAGGAAAGCCTGAACGGGGAAACGCACAGGAAAAGATAACAAAGCGCCCCAGTCATTCTAGTCTAAATATAAAGCAGAAAATTTATTTTAAACATGTCACCAAACATTTGGATGCCATAGTATTCTGCTTTCAATTGTTAACTGCCCTGTTAATTGGGAAAGATAGGACTCTCCATGTATTTTCTACATGCCTCATGTTAGAAATTATTCCCGATTCATCGTACTATTTCTTTCCCCAACTGAATTACAGCAACAAGGATATGCATTAAAAGAATGTGACATCTTATTGAGGTGGCATTCTTGACAGTTTCTGTGCTAGCACCCCTCACTGCTATCTATGAGCCCTTTTTATTTTGATAAAACAATGGTCCACCATTTAATTACAAGACAAACGTGTTTGCTCACAAATATCACCAGTCCCAGAGCTTTTCATGAGGACTACCTAGAAGCTAGAAGTCCATAAGAGAATCATCATACAAGAACAAGTATATAATTTCCCAGAGCAGCTCTCTCAGCTGATATGCTGAAGGAATAGTATATCCATTAGGCACACGGTCAAATGATCAGAGGAGCACACTAGTGGTCAAGACTCCTGAGCTCTGTCCCCAGCTCATTTCTTCTTTATTAACCCAGAATATTTCACATGAACTTTTGTGCCTTGTTTTGCAAAGCTTAATCAATTCCTATTTGTGAAGGTAATTGCCCTGAGGACTTCTGGTGAAGAAAAGAAAAAAAAAACTTCTGATATTAATTAGTATTATTATATGACAGAAGAGACACTCTTCTGTGTTACACTTTGTATTGGTATATATTAATAATACCTTTACACTTGCTCAAATTGGTT
Organism: Alligator sinensis; assembly: GCF_000455745.1. Lineage (NCBI taxonomy): Eukaryota > Metazoa > Chordata > Crocodylia > Alligatoridae > Alligator > Alligator sinensis. The sequence continues at coordinate 98,758 of NW_005842629.1, read as the reverse complement.
TTCAAGAAAATGCAGCTTCTAATTCCCATGACTACTGTAGAAACTATTTCTGAGAGGTGAATTTTAAAAGTTAGCCTTTTCCGGAATAATTCTAGCTCAAACTCTCTCTCAAGGTTGTTATGAAATTATCGAATAAGTCTGGATTCTGAAAGATGGATTTTGAGCATTTCAGCCCTCACAATGATACAGAACATTTTAGGAATGAGCAGATCAGAGAAGTTAGGAAGTTAGTGAAACTTGAGCATTTTTTGCAAGTAAGAGGTTCTCTTAGCTGTTGCCAGAAGACCACCTGAGCCTGCCCAGCCCTTTCCTCTTACTAAGAGCAGAATTTTTTCCCTAAAGGCAGCACTGGGACCTGATGTGAACCCAAGTTCACTACAGCAGACATTAGACCAGACCTTTACTGATTTCAGATCCTACATTTCATACACTTACAACGAGCAAAGTTTATCCTCAGTCATTTTCTTCTGAAAGAAGTCAGCCGTCACTTTGTCAAGGCTATTAAAACTCTTATTCCCCAAGAAATGCGCCCTCTCATCTTCCTTCACCCTGACACTAATCTACCTTACAGCACACAAGAAATTGCCTTCCTATAATGTTTTTATTAGATCCAGAGGTTTCCAATTTTGGAGAATCTCCCCTGATCTCTTATTAAATGTTAACATCCAATGTCTGGCTGCTGTGTTTCAGATTACAGCTTTTTGTACTCTTCTTTATGCATATTGAACATCACTCAAATCAGCCCAAAAGACCATTACACCCAAACACTTACTTAAAAGTTCTAGTTTTATGCCTCGGACATCCCACACAAAAACAAACACGCAACTAACTGCTCCAAATGGAAACAATTATACTCCTAACACAAAGTGAGGGTTTTAATAAACAGACTGAAATAATAATAGAATATTGTTCCCTCATTCAATGACCTGATGTTTCTGTTCACAGCTTTCATGCTTCCCTCTCATTTCCTTGTTCTCTTGTTTAACCTTTCATGAGGCTAAAATTCACATATTCAGATATGTAAGTGTAGAATGAATAATCATTTTATGTAATAATTCATAAAAGTGTAAATAAAAGGACTTCGATATGATTTCATTAGCCAGAAAGTCAGAGAAAGAGCCCAGAAGCAAAAGCTATGCTCCGTCCTCTTTGTATCAGTGTTCACCAGCCACTTACTCTCTGCCCCTACTGCTCAATGATTCTCAGTGCCGGATTGCTTACATCACTCTGGGCCTCATTTGAAACCCACGTGCAGGTCTTCAGGTGGAATAAGTTACCTACCTTCACTGACTACACCTGTTTGTACCAGCTGAAGATCTAGCCCGACTGACTTATTGTCACCAATTTCACTGGAGTAAGAACTGAACTTCAGTCTAGCTTCAGCCATCTATATGGTAGATATTTAAGGAAACTGAACTTGGGCCTTTAAATACTACTTGCCAAAGTTAGTAGAGTAATGGGGTTTGCGGGAATCCCAAGGATCATCTAGGCTAATTTCCTGCATAGTTCCATGAAGTGCAATTTCTAAACTATCCCAGAGAGACAGCCATCTAGCCTCTTCCCAAAACCTCTGATAAAGGACATTTCATAGCTGGTGTAAGCAGCTTGTTCCACGGTCCCACTGTTCTTATACTGGCATAAATCGAATTAAATCTCAAAGGTAGGAGCCCGATTTCTTAAGAACTATAAACATTAGTTAGGCAGCCGGATTCATGTAGCATATATAAAGTCAGATCCTACCAGACTTGCCCAGTTTCACAAACGGAATCTGTAGCAGAACCAGTTCTGTATCCAGTTCTTTGATGTTTGGTACTTGTTTCCATTCAATGTGTTACCACTACGGCTGTCAATGAATCACTGTTAATGTGCATGCTAATTGGTTCCTGCATTAATTTTTTAACACATTAATCACACGTGCTTTTGGAACATGCACCCGGGATCCACACCCAGTGGGGCAGTGCAGAGGACTGCAGGGCAGCCTAGGCATGACTGCTGCAGCAGGAAGGTGGAGGGGGCAGGGGGTACACACAACAGACAGACGCAAGCAGCCACTGCATGCACACAGCCAGGAATGCACCCTGGCAAGCAGCATGTAGAGCAGCACCCGGCAGGTAAGTCTGTGCAGGGGAAGGGAGGCAGATAGAGGCCCATACAGTGAAAAGAGAGTGGGGCAGAAGTAGGGACGGGTCATAAAACAAACTGCTTGCGGCTCTGTCCAGGACAAAAAGGGGGCACAGCTCTCTGCTGCTGCACGCACCCCTGGGGGAGACATGGGAGGGCATGTGCCCCACAGATTTCTGCATGGGGGTGGAGGCAGGCTGCCCGCTGCAGGCTGGGGCTGTATGCCCTGCTGTCTTTGCCCCATGCGCTGGCCATGCTGCACAATCCCTGCCTGCCCAGCAGTGAGAGGTACAACATGGTGTTGCATGGTACCCAGGTGGAAGGCAACAGGATGCACAGCCACAAGCTACAGCAGACAGCCCAATGCCAACCTGTGACAAATCTGGGGGGCACATGCCCCCCATGTCTCCCCAGGGGTGCACACAGCAGTAGGGAGCCACTCCTCCCCACACAGACACCTGGATGAGCTGCCCATTGCTCTATCCAACAACCTGCCCCGGCCCCAGGGCCCTATTCATCCCAGCCCTGCCCCACTTCCTCCTTCACCATGAGGCCTCAAGCTGTACCCCCATCCCTTCCCCTACACAGATTTACCTGCTGGGTGCTGCTCTACACACCACCAGGATACACTTCTGTAGGGTTACCATATTTCCAGTTTCAAAAAGGAGGACACCTGTGTGTGTGGGGCCGGGGGGAATACGATTGTGCGGTGGGGCAGCAATATGCCCATGCCCTGCCCCTGCCCCTCACTCCCAAGCTACAGCCCCCTCATCCCTGCTGCTGCCCCTCCCGACCCACAGTACCCTGCATCCTGCCAGGGCATGTGGGGACCCCCCCTCCCCAGGCTCCAAACTCCATACACCCCACAGCCCCCCAACCATACACAAATTCCTCCACACACACCCCACATGCACCCCCCAACCATAAAAAGTTTCTGTAAAAGTTTGAGTTTTTCTGCCCATCATTTTGAGTTTTTAGCTGTGCAATTAAAATCACAATTAATTGCGACTAATTTTTTTACTTGCACAACTAATTGTGATCAAATTTATTTGTTTGTCAATGAAATAACATCTTTTGGTTTTTTAAATAGTGAATTCATAAATCTGGAAATAAAAATCCTCACTCAATAAATGTCAGATAGTGACTTTGACTTAGTTTGAATTAAAATGGGCCAAATCTGGGACCTCAAATCTGAATTCAGTTCAAAGGATCTGAGTTCCAGAATCTTGATCTGAATTCACTCGTATGGTTTTGGTTCTGGATCAGGCCCAAACCCTGATAAAGATGGTTTTCCATTTCCCACGCAGTTCTAATCTTGCAATGAAAGCCCCCAGACTTTCAAGATCCCAGCCTAAAGTGGCAGAAATCTGAAGAAAACAGCAGATTTGGGAATGTTTACATCATTTAAGGTGAAAAATGATTAGAACCCTTTGCAAGACATTGATAGTTTCAAATCTGATCCCTACAACTATGCCTCAAGCATGATTCTTAGCCCTGATTGGCACTTATCTTGGATAACACAGCATGTTTGGCCCATCTAAAGTTTATTGTATAGCTGCATCCAATTCAGTCTACAAATTCCTCTCCTCACCAGCTCTCAGCTATTGTCTCAGCCAAATATTTTAGTCTTGCACACACTTGTTCACATGAGTAGCCCCAGTTCTTGAATGGGGTACACAAAGGCAAAAGTCTGTGAGAATCAGGTCACATTCCGAGTAAGTGGAAGCCATATAAGAAAGGTGTTATTTTGGATATCACCAACACCAACTATTTCCCAGATTTCCTCTTGTGGTAATCTATTTTTCCAATTTTTTTTGGTTGTTGTTACAAAATAACTTGTTTGCATTCATTCTGCATTTTCTTTACGTGTTTGCTAGAAAAAGTATCAGAATTGAACAGCTCTCCCTGGAAGGAACTTTATTAGCCAGATTTTCTTCTTGTATCCAATGCTATGGATACTTTTTTCTTTACAGAAATAATTGTTTTTAATTTTAGCCAAAATGTAAATTAGATCCATGCACTTAACAGATGCAATGTGAGGTCTGTACTTGCACACTGTGTTATGAGATTAAACACCAGGGAGTATTTTAGAATTTAGATTCCAAGATACATAAACTCAATGCAAATCAGGAAATGAAGAAAATATAGTGTTTTCCTCCATCTTTAAAAGAAACAAAGAGAAATGGGGAAAAACTTTTCATTTGTTTTTTCTGTATTTCTGCCCCAGTATTTGACTGCTTCTGCTAATAGACCTATGAAAACTCAAGTTTGTTTGTTCCCAAGTATTCTTTCTTGATAGGAAAATAATTCTTAGGGAAAAAAGTCCACTCTGTAATCTTCCAAAATGAGAACAACGTACCCAAAGGAAAAATGTGTTAAATGTTATTTTAAGCAGGACTCTTGTGTAAGCTCAGATTCCTGAAACAGTTTCAGAAAGACATTAAGTGATTTGGCATATTTCATTCAGAGACTGAACAAAATTATGTCTAAAGATAAGTGTATTGTTTAACATGCCTGCCCAGTTACTATGATTACAGGACTAGTTAGAATTAATACTTATGTCTGCTTACTAGCCATTTGTGTGTGAAAATACCTGATTTTCCCCTGGGGAAACAAACCCAAGTGTCTGTCATTCTGTAACAGGATTGGGCCCCAGGGGCAGGGTGATACCCCCTGGTGGCAATACAACTCCTGTCCTGGTCCAGCTCCCTAGGTCTCCTTCCTGATCCCACACCTGCCACACACTGATGTAATGAGCAGACTGGTGAAAGAGGAGGTTGCCATAGGGTCTCAGGATAAGCCCTCATCCATCCTTTGGCCAGAAGTTCCCACCTGGCCTCCAATCAAGCCTGCCCCTCAAGTGCTCAGTGGGCCCTCCTCTGCCCCCAAGGCACCTGCTCTTAAGGGCTATTCATGGCCTCCTTTTGCCCCTACAGCCATGCCTATGCCTTGCAGATGTTAACAGTTAATCACAGTCAGGTCTGGCTTCTTCAGGTCTCCGTCCTTGCTGGGGTTTCAGAACTTCCAGCCTCTGCCCCTTTCTCCTCACTGGCCCCTTAGCCATGGCGCACTGTGCCAGACCTGGCATCTGCGTTCCAGCCCTCATCTCACCCTCTCAGGCCCTGGCTTTGCCCTCTTGGGCTTCTAGCCCTAGTCTCTCCCCTTCTGGGCTCTGACTTTAGCCCTCCGGGCATCTGTAGCCTGCCATCTCAGGGTGTAGGCCCCTTGGCCTAATTACACCCTCTGAGGCTCTGGCCCTTAATCCTCCCAGCTTCAGGCCACTTCTAACACCAGACTTTGGCCCTCTCAGCCACTGCCTGCAAGCAATTTGGGCCCAGCCCCTGGCAAGGCTTAAAACCCACATGCCCCTTGGACACAGCACCGCTGTGGTTTGGGCCCTACCCCTGGCACAGCTCCCTAATGTGCCTCTCTGGCCCTCTGTGACTATAAGGAGAGGAGAATGTCATGATCTAGTCCATGGGTATAACCAGAAACCAAAATATAAGTTCCTGGGCTATAACACAACTATTCCCATACTGGGTCCCAACATAAACAACAGCCCTGGCTCTGCCACACACCTCCCCACCCCTTGCACAGTCACACTTCCCCACCACTTCCAAGCACCTTATCTGCAGTCCTGGAGTAGCTTAGGTAGCAGGTCAGTTGCTCCCATACAGCCATCCTTGCTGTAAGGCTCTTCTCCCCACTGCCTGCAGGGTGGGGTGTTTGCCTGGTCACAGGAGAAACAAGTGAGGAGGCTTTTAAGAGGTTTTATACGCCTCCTAAACCCTCTCTCTTCCAGTCAGATGGCTCCCTTCCCACACACAGGGCTTTCCTATTAGTGTCTAATGGCTAGCTTCCAGGACAGCATAAAAGTGTTGCTCCTGCTGTCTTAGTAAGGTTCTTCCCTGCTGTCCTATTGCAGGGCTGGAAGCACAGCAATAGTCACTCTTAGTGTATGAGTTCCTGGCTGCCTATTCCCCTGCAGTCAGGCCATAACATGTAGCCTCCCTCCCCACCTGGGGACACTCCTGCTACTGCTTCTGCCTTCAAGCAACAGGAGTCTCTGGCTTCTGTTACGTATTTACATACACACCTAAATGTAATAGATGCACACCTATATCTGTGAGCACCTATATACCTTACTAAAGTAATGGTCCCTTTGGGGGTCACATCTTAGAGGCTTAAATCCTCTCCATTATACAAAAGGTTAGTCTAGGTGACTCAAGAGATCCTGTCTGATTCTAAAATTCATGTTTCTGTTTTTGCCTTTAATCACAATGGTTCTGTCTAGCAACTATTCTATTCTCCCTTTTACAGCTCTGGTAGCTCCTCTGTTAAATTTACTGTGGTTTTGATGTTCACATAAAGGAGAAATCTTCTAAGTTAATAAGAGTACCCAGTGGGAGGCATAATAACATTAGGCACTCTAGTTACATTAGAGATTCAAGGACACAAACTCTCAAGCTGATGTGGTTGTTCTGGAAAGGAGACAGAAAACCACAAGAGTCCTGCATATGTGCTAGGAGACAGGTAAAAGTAGAAAGGAAAAGCGTCAGAGAGAGCGAGCGAGAGAGAGAGGCTGTCGCTGAGTCTGTAACTGTATTTTATTCCTAGTTACCTTGTATGATTTGTCTTGTGCCCAACCTCTAAATACCTATTTACAGCACCAGCTCTGGGGCTTTCACTGCCCTAGGTGTATGTCTGTGTGCCCTTCACAGGCTGCAGTTGCTTACTGAATAATAAACAATTAAGAATTATCTTTCTCTTTCACCTTTAATATTTTTCTTCCTTTGACATCCCCCTGTGTTGCAAAGCCAGCCTTGGAATATACAGAAACCAGGTACAGCCCTTTGAAATTCCTAAAATGAATTGGATAAATGTAAACTAGAAGATTTACAGAGTCTGAGGATGTGCAAATCATTGGAGAGGCTTTGATTATTATATTAGAAACAAGAGAGACCAGGTGAAAATATAATTAACCTCCATGTTTATTTCCTCAACACTGGTGTAGCTTCTCTCAGGTGAGAACCTTCTGTACATGCTGGGAGTAATTAATTATGCATAGAGATGTGGGGAAAGTCCCACAGTCTTTGTTAATTGCTTTGCAGCCTTAATCAGATGGCAGTGCTGCTAAATGTGAATGTTTATTTATGACTTTTATATACAAATATAATCCACATTGAAGTGCTTTGGGTATTGAAGACAACCCTCCTATCAATGGATTGTAAATCCACCACAGAACTTGTATGGAACACAGCAAAAACAGTGAGTAGGTAAAGAAATGAAAGCCCATAGGCTCAATTGTCATCCTATTTTTGTTGGAGTAATTCAAGGGAAATTACAACAAATTCAATACGGTCACACAATCACACCTAGTAGGTCTACTGCATACCAGTGGTAGGCAGTAAGTCTTGGAGGAAGCAGCACATGTGAAATCCCACTCATAGGCACTCAAAGGAAAAGAATCATGCTGACAAGTTCTTTCTTCCCTTGGACCCCACCTTCTAGTTCTCTCTGTCCGTCTGTTTTGACTTAGGTTTGGAAAGAGATCAGATTTTTGTTGGCTTGTCTGTACAGCACAAATAAGGCCCCATTTCCTAACTGTGGCTTCTGAAAGCTGCTACCCTATAAATAATACTCTTTATATTATTTATAAATAATATAATAATTTTCTAGCTAGTGGGATAGGATAGGGAGCCATGAATGACTTAGGTAAGTGGGACAGATACCCTTTTACATTAAACACAACCTTTTAAGGCTATGTATTGTCTGTATAAATACCAAGCCAATAAAGCTTATTTTGGATTGCCTGAATGGTGCTAAATAATGATGCAGATATTTCCAGACTGTTTTTCCCATTTCCACATTTGCCTTTAAACTTGTGTGATGTTATTCCTGTATAAACAGGAGCAATTTCACTGAGTTTAAAGGTGTGTGGACACTTAATACTCAAACCCAACTTGGCACAGGATGAAAAGGAAATTGGATATATCCTGTATGGATAAAAATACAAAGATGTTTTTACTACAGAAGCCACATTATGAACAGGATGTTGTGGCTCTTGTACTAGGCTGTTGGATGTGACACAATCTATTCTACTTGGATTGGGCAGTTTAAAGAACCATAGAATCAGAAAAACAGTACTGGAAAGTAGGGCTGTGCCAAATGGCACCGTTCTGTTTTGACTTGAGTTTCGAGGTTTTGACGGAACAGAGTTTTGTTTCAAATTTCATTTTGATTTGAAACAACTGTTATGTTTTGCTTCATCGAAACAATGAGGCTGTTTCGACGTTTCACCCATTAGCTATAATGGGGAAGCTCAAAACAGCCTCTCTCATCTGGCAGGCAGATCGGGGCTGAGGGGCTAATTGTGAATTATGACCCCAAAGTCTCTTTTGGCCATAGTGCTAGTGAGCATAGCACTACTGAGCCTATAAGCATGCTGCGTTTTTTTTTCCCCTCAAGGTGAAATACCTTACAATTGTTGGTATTGAATGTCAGCAGGTTTGTATCTGCCCACTTTTTCAGCCTATCCAAGTCAGCCTGGATCACCAGCCTATCCTCAGGTGTGGACGCTCTACCCCAAAGTTTGGTATCATCGGTAAACTTGGCCAGTCCACTTCTGACACCAGTATCCACATCATTGATAAAGACGTTAAAGAGAACAGGTCCAAGGACGGAGCCTTGGGGGACACCACTGGTGACGGAGCACCATGATGATTCACTTCCATCGACCACCACTCTCCAAGTCTGGCCTCGGAGCCAATTCCCCAACCATTGGACTGTGATGTAGCCGAGACCACAGCTTGCCAATTTTTCCAAGAGGAGATTGTGAGACCAGATCAATGTCTTTTTTAAAGTCCAGATATATGATGTCAATCTCTTTTCCCTTGTCCAGGTGGTATGTCACCTGTTCATAGAAGGAGATGAAATTGGTCAGGCAAGACCTACCCACAATAAACTTGTGCTGGCTATCCCTCAGGATGTTGCCATCAGACAGCTTGTCAAGAATGGTCTCTTTGATCATTTTTTCCAGAATCTTTCCAGGGATTGAGGTCAAGCTGATTGGCCTGTAGTTCTTTAGATCTACTTTCCTCCCTTTCTTGAAGATGGGCACCACATTGGCCTTCTTCCAGTCTTCAGGTACTTCATCTGAGCACCAGGAGTTTTCAAATATCTTTGCCAGTGGCTGGGCTATGACTCCTGCCAGCTCCTTGAGTACTCTAGGGTGTAATCTGTCAGGACCCACTGACTTGAAGGTGTCCAGCCTCTCAAGGTGTTCCTTTACAAGGTCTACACTGATGCTGGGTATAAATTCACCCTCACCCTGGCCGTCCCGCACCATGCTAGGCAGGGCGGTCCCTTTGGGTTGATGAAAAACTGATGCAAAGTACCCATTAAGCAGGTTGGCTTTTTCCTAGGTGTCGGTTGTCAGTTGTCCCGGGGTCCAATGTTACCCTTGCTTTTCTTTTGGCTCCCCACATATCTAAAAAAAGATTTTTTATTGTCCTTGATATGTGTAGCCAGGTAGAGTTTGGTTGCAGCCCTGGCTTTCCTGGTTCACTCCCTACAGGTACGGACCAGTGTAGAATAATCCTCCTTTGTGGTGATTCGTATTTTCCATCCCTTATAAGCCTCTGTTTTTTGATGTAGGAGGTCCATGAGTTCACTGCTGAGCCAAGGGGGTTGCTGCGTCCTTTTGCTACCTTTCCTCTGAGATGGGATGGACATCCCTTGTGCTTTCAGGATCGCTCCCTTAAGGAGCAACCACTTCTCTTGGACTCCTCTCCCTGTCAAGTCATGGTCCCTTAGGACCACAAGCCTCCTGAGCTTATCAAAGTCAGCTTTCCTGAAATCAAGGACTTCCACATTGCTGACTGACTTGCCAGCTTTGCAATGGATAGTAAAAGTGATCAGCTTGTGGTCACTGTCTCCCAGCTTTCCTTCAATTTTTAGGTTGCTGACTAGGGTTGGAAAGGACCTCAGGAGAACATCTAGTCCAAGCCCTGCTCAAAGCAGGACCATCCCCAATTAGATCATCCCAGCCAAGACTTAGTCTATCCAGGTCTTTAAAACCCCCAAGTATGGTGATTCCACAACCTCTCCAGGTAGCTTGTTCCAGTGTTTTACTACCCTCCTAGTGAGAAAGCTTTTGCTACTATCTAACCTAAACTTCCCTTGCTGCAGCATAAGAACTTTGCTCTGTTCTATTATCTGCCATGTTTGTATCTTTAGGAAATATTAATAGTATATTTTTATATTTAATGTTCAGTCCTTTTTATTTTAAAAAAATGTAGTTGATATCTAGCATCTTAAGTTGCAGTATATTGTTAGACAAAAAACAGGTGGCTACTAAGCCCAAAAGCAATGGACAAGGTTCTGTCAGAATTTAGATATATTGCTTAATGTATCTAAATAGTCCTTATTACAGCTGACCAAAAAATGGGAGTGGGGACTTACATTTCATGGGAAATTATTTTTAAGGGGAAGGCATTAATGTTTGGGTTTGATCTGAAATTAACCAAAACCACTTTTTTCCCAAAGTTTTTGGACATGGCACATTCCCTAGATATTCTAGCTACTCAGTGAAACAGACTTTCACTGGGTGGCACACCCAGGCCTAGGGTCAATGAGGACCTTGTCAGGGAACTTCTGGAGGGACTAGATGTATTTAAATCTGCAGGTCCTGATGAATTCCACCCCATAGTGCTGAAGGAACTAGCAGGGGTCATTGCGGGACCTCTGGCACAGCTCTACGAGCATTCATAGCGCTTGGGTGATGTGCTGGAGGACTAGAAAAGGGCCAACGTGGTCCCCATCTTCAAAAAAGGGAGGAAGGAGGACCCAGGAAACTATAGGCCCGTGAGTCTTACCTCAGTCCTGGGGAAGCTTTTTGAAAGAATTATCCTGGCACATGTCCAGGAAGGGCCAGCAGGGGAGGTTATGCTCAGGGGCAACCAGCATGGGTTCATTAGGGGCAGGTCTTGTCAAACCAACCTGGTGGCCTTCTATGACCAGGTCACCAAGTCCTTGGATGCACGTGTCACAGTGGATATAGTCTTTCTGGACTTCAGGAAGGCCTTCGACATGGTCTCTCACCCCATTCTCAGTAAGAAACTAGGAGACAGTGGTGTTGATGCCTACACAGTCAGATGGGTCACTAGCTGGCTGGAGGGCTGCACCCAGAGGGTGGTGGTGGATGGGTCTTATTCGACCTGGGGGGATGTAGGCATGGGGTTCCCCAGGGCTCGGTCCTCGGGCCCGCAGTATTCAACATCTTCATCAGTGACTTGGGTGAGGGGGTAGAAAGCACCCTGTTCAAGTTCGCAGATGACACTAAGATGTGGGGTGAAGTGGGTACGCTAGTAGGAAGGAACAGGCTGCAAGTGGATCTAGACAGGTGGGGCAAAGAGAACAGGATGGGGTTCAACTCTGACAAGTGCAGGATAATGCACCTGGGGAGGAAGAACCAGTGGCACACCTACAGGCTGGGGAACTCCCTTCTCACCCGTGTTGAGACAGAAAAGGATCTTGGAGTCATCATTGATGCCACAATGAACATGGCCCGACAGTGTGGGGACGCGGTCAGGAAGGCCAACCATACCTTGTCGTGCATCCACAGATGCATCTCAAGCAGGTCCAAGGAGGTGATCCTTCCCCTCTATGTGACACTGGTCAGGCCACAGCTGGAGTACTGCGTCCAGTTCTGGGCGCCGCACTTCAGGAGGGATGTGGCCAATATGGAGAGGGTCCAAAGGAGGGCCACCCGCATGATCAGGGGTCAGTAGGACAGGCCCTACGAGGAGACGCTGAGGGACCTGAACCTGTTCAGCCTCCAAAAGAGGAGGCTGAGAGGGGATCTAGTAGCAGTCTACAAACTAGTCAAGGGGGACCAGCAGGCATTGAGAGATTCCCTGTTCCCCCGAGCAATCCCAGGAGTTACAAGAAACAACGGACACAAGCTAGCGGAGGGTAGTTTCAGGCTAGACATTAGGAAGCGCTATTTTACTGTCAGAGCAGCTAGGACCTAGAACCAACTTCCAAAAGAAGTGGTGCTGGCTCCTACCCTGGGGGTCTTTAAAAGGAGGCTGGATGAACATCTGTACTCTTTCCTGCCATGGCAGGGGGTCAGACTAGATGATTTCCTCAGGTCCCTTCTGACCCTACCAACTATGAAACTGAAACTATGACTTTGCTGTTCATTTCCTTGCTGCTATTAGCATGTCCATTTCACTGAGCAGCTATAGGAGATTCCTAGAACCCTTATATTTGAGGAAGATCCACCAGCAGACAAGTCAGGCCAGCATCCTAGAGTTTCTAGGGTTCTTTGCTCTACAGCAGACCTGACCATAATGTACCCCAAGTCTGGCAACACACAGATTCCTAACCCCAGGGCAAATCCACCAAGAAACCATGTCATTTATTACTGTCATTTAATGTATTTATTCTTAACAGTCCTAAGCCTAATATCATAGTACTTGATGGCATGACTAGTTAATAGGCCAGCTCACCCTTACTAAACAGTAAGCATTTTTGCTTTAATCATACAGTTGCCTTTTTTTTTAACCTTAGTATGCATGAGAAGGGATAGCCGTTCACATTTACAAAAGTGGCATCAAAGAGAGGAATACCTCATGAGAAGATAATTTATTGCTGAAATCATAGAAGTTTGCAGTGACTCAGTTCAGCCCAAAGACCCCAGCTGAGGTCAACAATCATATCAGGATGTGGATATAATTTACAAAATAGAAGACACCAGGCCTATAGTTACTATGAAACTATGGATCTGAAGATATCTGGAAAATGCTAGATCATGATTAACAGTTAAATCCCAGTAGTTTCTCAGTCTGAAAGTTGAAGAATGACTCCAAAGCAAAGAAAGCAATTAGCATTCAAATTTGTCTTTTCTGATCTGAACAGGTAAGTAGCTTTGCTGAGAACTGTGCAAAGAACTCTGCCCCCAGTGGAAGCAAAATGAACTTCAGACTCCCTGGGACATCCTCAGTTGATCATGGCTCAAATTTACATCAACTGAGGATTTCCAACACTCTCTATTTAGTTGTGATGAATTTCTAGAATTATGTAGTTTAAACAAAAAACTAAACCAAGTGCTAGAAAAGATGTTGGCTTGGATCTTAGATATCCTGAGAACTGCAAAAAAGTATTTATAGATCACATGGAAACATGTACCTTACTTTATTATTTTAGTGATCATTAATGACCTAACACTAGTGTAACTTCACTAAATATTTCAAAACGGTGGCTTAAGGATGCTCAAAATTTCCACAGGTGTGTAAATCATGGATTGTTCAGTAAACCCATGGGCACGTTCATTAATGCACTTTAGGTAGTGCACATGAAATCTAGTACCTCTAGGCACTTTTACACATGCTTTGAGGTGTGGGGGGATAGGGGATGGCAGTGCTTAATTAGAGCATTCAATGAGCTTTAGCTCAAGCGCCCCCACAGACGTTTTTAAGTGCAGGGACACAGGAAGCGCTGGAGTGCAGTAATTGCTACGCTCCAGCAGACTCAGTTAATCAAATCTGCTCCAATGTGCCCGCCATTGTGAGGTACTAGAAAAATGCATATTAGTCTATTTTAATGCACATTAGCTAAAGAGCACAATTTTTTGTGACACTTTAATAAGCATTAAAATAAGTTAATGTGCATTACAACACACGTGTAAACACACCCACCATGCCCATGTTGGATAATCCAGAGAGAACTATGTCCCCATTTTGTTAACCGAGAACTGTGGCAGAGGTACCAGAAGGAAATTGGTGTAGAATTAGGATTTATACTTAAGGATCCCAGGGTCCCTTTCCTGTACCCAGTCTCCTAGATCATGCCTGTTCATAAACTGGGCAGGAAGTCTGCATTAACTTCTTTCAGGTGTTAGTTTAAATTGGGCTCATTTTTCTGTACACCAAAAACAACAATAGACTTCCAGTCCCCTTTTGGTATACAGCATTATAGTAATAGCTAAAGACCTAAAGTGTCAAGCCCCATCATGTCAGGTGTCATACAAACATAGAGAAGAGAATTCCTGCTTAGGTATATATTGGTGAAACTCCAAAGCCAACCATCTATGCTATTCCACACTGAAACCTATAAGAAAGATCATTGAAAAATTATAGCCCATATGCCAAGAGAACCAGACCTAGAGAGAAATATTCCTAACACCTGCTGCCTAAACAGCAAATGCAAAACCTGTCAACACATGACCATTGGTACCATATTCAACACACCCCACAATGAAGCTATCAAAACCCTAAACGTCTATCACAACATATGCTACAGCTCATCCAATGCAACCTCATGGAAATTATGTAGGTGAAACTAAATAACATCTATGCTCCAGAATGAAATTTCATAAACATTAGGGGCTGGAAGGGACCACGTGTGATCATTGAGTCCAGCCCCCCTGCCACAGGCAGAAAGTCTGCGGGGATCAGATGATCCCAGCAAGATAAACATCTAAGCACCTTTTGAATGAATCCAGAGTAGATGCTTGCACCACCTCTGGGGGGAGTCTGTTCCAGACCTTCGACACTCAGACTGTAAATAAGTTTCTCTTTATATTGAGTCTGAATCAGCCTTCTAGAAAATTTTGGCCATTAGACATAGTTATCCCTTGGGGAGCCCTGGTGAACAGCTGTTCTCTTAGATCCTGGTGCACCACCCCCTTATAGGCTGCCACCAAGTCCCTCCTGAGTCTTCTCTTCTCCTGGCTAAAGGGTTCCATGTCCCTCAGCCTTTCCTCTTAAGGCTTGCTCTCTTGGCCTTTGATCATACAGGTGGCTCTCCTCTGGACTCTCTTGAGCTTATCCACATCCCTCCTGAAATGGGGGGTCCAAAAGTGGATGCAGTACTCCAGCTGCAGCGTCACTAAGGCTGAGTAAAGCAGGAGGATGATATCCTTGGTTTTGCTCGAAATGCATCAGTAGATGCATGCCAGAGTTTGGTTTGCTCTGACAGCCATGGCATCACATTGAGGGCTCATGTTCATCTTGTGGTCAATCAAGACCCCCAAGTTTCTTTTGGTCACAGTGCTAGTGGGCATAACACCGCCAAGCCTATAAGTATGATGCTGTTTTTTTCTCCCAAGGTGAAGTACCCTGCACTTCTCTATGTTGAATGCCATCGGGTTTCAGTCTGCCCACTTTGCAAGTGTGTCCAGGTCAGCCTGTATTCCCAGCCTGTCCTCCAGTATGACTGCCTTCCCTCATAGTTTAGTGTCATCTGCAAACTTTGCCAGTCCACATCTGATGCCCGAATCCAGATCATTAATGAAGATACTGAAGCATATCAGACCAAGCACTGAGCCCTGGGGGACTCCACTGGTCACCTTGTGCCACATTGATTTGTTCCCATTGACTAGTACCCTCTAGGTCCAACCCTGGAGCCAGTTTCCCAGCCATCAGACCATGAGATGGTTGAGGCCACAGTTCCCCAGCTTGGTCATGAGGATATCATGGGAGACCAAGTCAAAGGCCTTCTTGAAATCCAGATAAATGACATCAAACTTGTCTCCCTTGTCTGGGCAATGCGTCACCTGGTCAGAGGAGATGAGGTTGAGGAACAAGACCTTCTAGTAATAAAACCATGTTGGCTGGCATTCACTAGGTTGCCATCCATTAGCCTGTTGCAGATGGATCCCTTGATAATTTTCTCCAAGATCTTTCCAGGGTTGGACATCAGACTGATAGGTCTGTAATTCTCTGAATCTTCCTTCCTCCCTTTCTTGATGATTGGGACCACATTGGCTCTTTTCCAGTCTTCTGGTACATCACCCAAGTGACATGACCTTTCAAATATCTTGGCCATAGGGCATGCTATGATGTCTTTTACGCCTGGTTGGGTGTAATCCATCTAGGCCTGCGAACTTATGGATGTCAAGATTCTCAAGGTATTCTCTCACTTGATCTACATCAATTGTGGGCCCAGCTCCCGAGCCCTGGATGCTTTGTCCTGTCTGACAGTGTGACCCCCCTGGGTGGGTGGAAAACTGATGCAAAGGAATTGTTTAGGAGGCTGGCCTTTTCTTGGGTGTCAGACGTCAGCTGCCCCATCTGATCTTGCAGGGGGCCAATGTTGCTTTTGTTCTTCCTCCAACTTCCCAGATATCTGAATAATGACTTTTTGTTATCCTTGATTCCAGTGGTTAGCCTGAGTTCGGTTACTGCTTTGGCTTTTCTGGACCACTCCCTACAGGTATGGGCTAGTGCTGAGTACTCCTTCTTGGTGATGATTTCAGTTTTCCATCTGGTGTAGGCTTCACTTTTTTGTTTTAGGAGACCTAGATGTTACCTGTTGAGCCAAGGGGGTTTCCCTACCCTCTGACTGCATTTCCTGTGGGACGGGATGGACTTCCCTTGTGCTTTGAGGATTAAGCTCTTTACGAACAACAGTTCCTCATGTACTCCCCTTCACAGGGGACCTGACTGACCAGTTTCCTCAGTTTGTGGAAGTCAGCCTTCTCAAAGTTGAGGATTTCTGTTTTACTGAGAGATTTGCCCACCCTGCATTGGATAGAGAAAGTAATCAGATCATGGTTGCTGTCACCAAGCTTGCCCTAGATCCTCAGATCACTCACCAGATCGTCCCCTCTGGCCAAAATCAGATCCAGTAGTGCCTCTCCTCTAGTTGGCCCATAGACCTCTTGCATCAGGTACAGGTTGTCAATGCAGACAAGAAAGTTACATGACTGGTCAGACTTGGCCATGTGCTCTTCCCACAAGATGTCTGGGAGGTTGAAGTCTCCCATGATGATCATACACCATTGCAGAAAAATGATAAAAGGACAAAAATACCAAATGACCAGTGGGAGAACTTTTCACAGAATGACCACTCCCTTTCTGACCTCAGTTCTTGTACTCAAGGGAAATCTACAAAAACCCTTCATAAAAAAGGCCTGGGAACAAAAATTCATAACTTTACTGGACATTAAAAATCAGGGACTAAATACAGACAATGGTTTTAGTGCTTAGTACAATTTACCTGCTCTTTACTAACTTCTGTGTGCTCCACAGGTAATGACACCCCTCTTTCCTTTAGAACAGTCTTATTCATAATTGGATTATCTAGTTCAATTGCCCTTCATTTGCTTTGTAGTCAAGTCTGAAAACTTCTTTGCCCACCATTTTTACAGCCTTCTTCTATGTCTTTAAATGACCATTTTATAAAATGGAGTTAAACAACAATAATGATTAACTTATCTGTAGGCTTCGCAGGATTCAGTTTTTACTGATAAACAATTGATACATGGCAACTTCACCTCACAATCACAGATTGACAGAAAAAAATGTTTCCATTGGTAATAATCAAAATTTATAGAAAGGGAACTGTAACATGGAACCCTTACCCCTGGTATTGGACAGTGGAGAAAAACAGTTGGAGAGACAGAGGTTAGAGAGGTTAAAGAGGAAAAAAATGGTTGGGCTAATGACTCATCAATTAAGCAATTAGCTGCTCATTCACAGGTGCCTGAAGTGGGCTGGAAGGAGCTAACAGGCTTACTTAAACACATCTCTACCCAAAGGCTAGAAGTGGGAGGTGGGAAGGGGAAAAGTATTCCAAGCTCCAGCCCGAAGGCAGTAGGGTCCTGGCGAGGCCAGCTAAGCAGGGGGGCAAAGGGTGACTACTACCTCTTCCCATGTCCCCAGAGCTCTGGGAGTGCTGCTCCCCTCCTCTTCTCATCCCTGCCTGCCTAGGTTTTTCCTGATGAATGAACAGAATGATTTAAAGCGGGTATAATTTATTGATTTATGGATATTTACTTCTTATATTTTGACATATAATTGTGTAAAGCTTTCAGTAGTATACTGTCATTACTAAATTGTCTAACCCCCACACGCCCAATTTCAGGCAATCCTGAAAAATTAAATCAATAAAATTGAAATAAATGCTTAAAAATAAATATCAACTTTAGCTGTCAAAATTATTTATTAAAAATAAAAATTGACTTCTGCCAAGATTACTTACCTTGAGCCATGGTCAACTGAGGATGTCTCAGGTACTTATGTGGTAATTAGCTTAGGCTGTCTCTGCTTCTTTCCCAGATGTGAAGACGGGCATGTGTGCCCAAAACCTTGTCTAACATCTCCCCCAACTATTCAATAAAACATATTGCCAGGAAAACCTTGCTCATCAGATAGACAGTCATGATGAATTTCATCAGCTAAGGATTTAAAGCAATGTGTATGGTCTCTACTGTAACAGGTTTTACCTTACCAGAACACAAAATGAAGACAGCAGAGAAGACACTTATAGAACATTGCAGAGAAGACACAGAGCTTGCATAGGCTATCCATGCACAGTAAATGTAATGCAAGTGATTTGCTTCATTTTTCAAGTACTGCCTTTCTAAATCTCTCCTTTCTACAATAATGCAGAAGAGATGAGATGTGGAAGAAATATCCTAGGC
Organism: Alligator sinensis; assembly: GCF_000455745.1. NCBI lineage: Eukaryota > Metazoa > Chordata > Crocodylia > Alligatoridae > Alligator > Alligator sinensis. The sequence goes on along the minus strand of NW_005842629.1, from coordinate 80,205 downwards.
CACGTACCATCTAATGCTTTGTGGCTGGATGTAGTTTGTCTGTTAGCCATAGACAAGATGAAGAGGCACAGGAAATTGCCAAACCAATGTTTTAAGCTTTCTTTGACCATTCCAAGATGACACAGAGAAGACTGAAGTATTTGACGCCCTCTTTGTTTCAGTGTTCTTAAAATAAACTGGCATTGAGTGTTAAGACTTTTATTGCATGCTGTGTGGTTGGACACATACATGTGTTTAAAAGTCATTCATCTGTGATTCAGAGAATGGTGGAAAAGGTTGTAGCACTGTTTAGCAATTTCCTGTGCCTTGCCATCATCAATGTAGCTAGCAAAAGAACAATATCCAGATACAGACTATTAATTTTACAATAAAAAAGCATTTTGGAGTGAAGACGTTGTAACTTAACAGTTAAATGTAGCAAGAAGGTGCAAGTATGGGTCAGAATAAGGAAAGAACAATTTGAACATTATGTTTATGTGCATTAATTAGAAGTACTGAAGTTAGCAAGGCTACTTGGGTAACATGGAGAAGGCAGACTGTACAAGAGGATGACTTGAGAAAGGTATATACAGCACCACCATTAAAAAGGGTTTAAAATGATAACACAGAGAATTTTAGTATAGTTGGGTCAACTTCATTACCTGCAGAGATACTAGAAGAAATGATTAAACAATCACTTTATTAACACAGAGGATAAGGTGATGAGAAACAGCCAGTCTGGATATATGAAAAACAGATTTTGTCCCACTAATCTGATTGTCTTTTTAAACACGTTATTTGGCCTACTGGGTGGGAGGCTGATTGTCTTTTTAAACACGTTATTTGGCCTTGTGGGTGGGAGAAAGCCATAATGTGATAAATTGATTTTATTTAGACTGTTGACATCTGGTCACCCATGACATTTTGATAAGCAAAATAGAGAAAAACAGTCTAGATAAAATCAGCCAAGTGTATGATCTGCCTTCAAAGAATAGCTGTCAAGAATTCACTGTCTGGTAGGTGACCATTTGCTGGAGGAGTGGAATCTGCAACGATGGTGTTGCTCAAAATGACTGATGCTATAATCCTGAGGCCTTAACATTATATCTGTCTGCAGGAAAGGAGCTCTCCTAACCCCTCTATATTAGTCTATAAACTGTTTGGATAAAAACTAAGACAACAAGTAACAAAAATTCAGAGTGCATCTCTTTAGGAAAGAAGGGGATCTCCTTGTATATTGTACATGTTTTAGTTATGCCGGTTTAAGGATGGGGGTGGGGGGGCATTGTTTGTTTTTGAATTATAAAAAAATTCACATCGGTCAAAATCCAAGTATCCCCATCTGGAAAGCTGAAAACACTTCACACCCCTGGGAGGAGTCCAGCACAGCCCCACAGCTCTCCTAGGGGTACAGGCCCCCAGATGTGCAGGCCCCCAGATGTGCGCACTGGATGAGAGGAGGCTGCCGCCACTGGCAAGTGTGAGGAGTTGTGCTTTGAACAGTTTGAAGTGCAGTTTCCCAGAAATCTCTGCACCAATCTCCTTGAACGTGGCAGGCTTCATGCCCTCAGAAGGGGCTACCATCCCTATGATTTTCATCCAAATCAGCCAAAAAATGACAAAGTTTTAGACATTTTCATGATTCCCCATTATAGCCTATGGGCAAAAAAACAAAACAGTTTCAACTAAACGAAATGGGACAGTGCTTCGAAATGAAACAAAATGACAAAAGAAAACACTGTCCCTTCAAAACTGAAATGGACATCGAAACGAAACGATGGTGTTTCACACAGCCCTAATATATGTATCTGATATGCAGAGGTGACCCAAGCAGGGTGCAGGGCCTGGGGCAAATCAGCCCATGTGAAGTCCTGCCCCTGCTCTGATCCTGGATCCGAAGAAGCTGCCACCACCATTGGAGGGGTGGGGAGGGGGAGGTAATCAAGCGGCTGGATGTGGAGCTGCCCCCCTGCCCAGTCCCACTGCCACTCTGCCCAGCTCCACACCGCTACTGTTCCACCCTACTCTGCGGGGCCCCCCAAAGCATGGGGCCCAGGGTGGCTGCCCTGATTCATCCCCACCAGGGATGGCCCTGCTAATATGATATCAGTTATACCATCATAGGAACCCCAGCCAGGGTCTGCCTGCCTTTCCACCCTGTTGGCTGCTCGTGCCGTGGGTGCCGTGGCCAGAGCTGGCCCAGGCAGCACCTGAGGCTGCTGCTGGGGCAGCTCTGGCCATGCCCCTCACCACATGAGCAGCTAGTGGGGTAGAAATCTAGGCAGACCCTGGCTGGGATTCCCATGCTGGTGGGAGAGAGGGGGGGCAGGGGGAGTTAATTCCCTTCCCTGACCCCCTTCCACCTGAAGCACTGCCCAGGCCAGCTCTGGCCATGCCCCCGCTGTGTGAGTGGCCAGTAGGTGGGAAAGCCAAGCAGAACCTGGTTAGGGTTCCCATGCTGGTGGGAGAGAGGGGAGATGGGGGGTTTAATTCCTCTCTCTCTCCAGCTTCACCTGAGGCACTGCCTGGGCCAGTGTCTGGCCATGTCTCCTACCCTCTGGTACAAACCTGGCAAGGGCTGCTTCCCCCTTCCCCCTCCAAGCTCACCCCAGATGGGGTCCTTGCAGGCCAGGGTGGAAGTTTAAACCCCTCTCCAATCATACTCAGCAGCCTGCCAGAGCCTAGCCACATCCCTTCCTCTCCTTCCCCCCAGCTCAGCTTCCCTCTAGCCTTGTAACTGCTGCCAAAAGGAAGGGAGGGCTCACTGTAGGGCCCCATAGCTTCTAGCCTGGGCCACTGCAGGCATGTGGCTATATTTCTGGAATCAAAACTGAATGTCTATTCACTTGCAAATTGGTTTAATCTATGCAGGTTAGACTAGCCTGCAAAGACTGAATCAATTCAGGCTAGGGCTTTTTGAATGTCTGTACTTAGCCTAGAGATCAAATGATGCAATCTGAGCAGATGCAGAGTTATACATCCACAGACTTGCCAGTGCAAAATCACAGCAGTATATCAAGTAATCAGTCTGGAAATGGTGGGTCTTGGTCATGACAACATTCATTCTGTTTGAAAGACCATTAAGGGAAGGGAGTGCAGGGGAGAGGGAGAGAATCATTGTGTTCCACATAAACCAAGTTTGCTGTTTTACACTGAAGAGTACAAAATGAGTAACATGCCACAACTTAACACTCACATACTCTACAGTTTGCAAGAATGTGCAGTCAGTCCCATGAGAGATTATGGCTAATTGTATAGAAAGATAAAGGAGCAAAGCAGCATCCCACTCAAAGGATCAAAACTGGTCTAGCTGAGACCTAGCTATAAGGGTCATAAATGATTTATTCCAGCTTATCCTGTGTCATAACCCCCTTTCATTATAGCCCATGTCTCCTGTCATTAGATCTCTGTCTTTAGCTACCTAAATTCCACCCGCCTGGATATGTACCTGTGTTTACCATCACAAAGTTCCCGCTAATTTAAGGTTGCTGTGACGGGACAAATCACATGCTATATAATGAAATGTCAGTCTGCAAGCATCTCTTTTAACAGCGCACAAGGAGTGGTAGCAGAGAGACATTTTTACTTCTTTACTGATTGAGTCTTTAGCAGCGGTGTGCTGTATACATTAAACTTGTTTCACCTTTTATTTTCCAGTCTGAGATGATCTCCCTTACAGCAGAAAATGTTACAGCCTTTCCCAATGTTGTGACCACTTCGAAGTTGGGACTCAGCCAGTCAGTGTTATACAACACTTCAGAAAACAGCAACTCCACCTGCCCTACTACAGAAGTATGGAATTGGGTTTTCACTTTTCAGCCCATTTTCCTCTGGATCATTTTTATGTTGGGAGTGATGGAAAATGGCTTTGTCCTCAGTGTTTTTTGTTTCCACAAAAGTCGCTGCACAGTGGCTGAAATTTACTTGGCAAACCTGGCAGCTGCTGACCTGGTACTGTCATGTAGCTTACCTTTTTGGGCCATTACTATCGCGAATAAGTTTAACTGGCCTTTTGGCACTTTCTTATGTAAAGTTGTCAATGCAGCCAGCTATGCAAACTTTTACTCTAGTATTTATTTTTTGACGATGGTAAGTATTGATCGCTACCTGGCCCTAGTGAAAACTATGTCCTTTGGACGCATGCGGCGGAGTTCCTGTGCCAAGTGGAATAGTTTTTTGATCTGGCTATGTGCCTTGTTCATGTGTTCACCCACACTGGTGTTCAGAAGTGTAAGTTATTTGGAACAGCACAACATCACAGCCTGCTATCTTCCATATCCGTCCCTGTACTGGTCAGTTGCAACAAACTGTTTGCTGAACATTGTGGGCTTTTTGATCCCACTCATAGTGATTACTTTTTGTACTGTTCAAATCATCAAAGCCTTACGAAAAAATGAACTGCAAAAACTCAAGGAAATCCAGACAGAGAAGAGAGCCACCATCTTGGTCCTTCTTGTTCTTTTATTGTTTATCATTTGCTGGCTTCCTTTCCAGATCAGCACAATAATTGACACACTAGTTCAATTAAAGGTCATTACTGGTTGCCTTGTTAAAGAGGTCAATGATTTTCTGTCCCAGATATCTACATATTTTTCTTTTAGCAACAGTTGCCTTAACCCATTACTGTATGTCATTGTAGGCAAGCATTTCAGGAAGAAGTCCAGAGAATTGTACAAAGGCTTATGCAACTGGAAATGCAACAGATCAGAGTCCACACAGATGGAAAGTTCCTTGGATACTTTAAGAACTTCGATTTCAGTAGAAAGCTCAAGAAAGAAGTCTGCTGTGTCTGTAGCATGATAGCACAGTTTGCTTATTTCAATATCACTAGAAAATCTCGTAACACAGTGTTTAAGTTGCTATTCATAGCCACCTTTTATGGCACCCCAATGTGAACATTGTGGCATCTGTGCTGATTCCTGAAAGTTTGGAGATATGATCTCAATTCTAAATTCCAGCTAGGCATCTGCTTCTACTCTTGATGGACAACATTTTTCACAAATAAATCACATTTCTTGGCATATTTATATTTCCATGGCTGAACTATATTTGACACACTATCATTTGAAATGTCTCTATTTACTAATGAAGATAAGTGACTTCAGTTTACAGTTGTCTGCATGCAGTCATATTATAATAGCTATTATCAGTATTAAACAGTTAACCATGCTCTCTGTAAATTTGAAAGAAAGCATTTTGAACAGACAGACCATTTCCAGATGAGTTGATGAAGAATGCAAGATCCTGTAGAACCATCATTTAAATCAATTTTTTAAGAGCCTAATTCCCAGGATTTCTACCAGTTTTGATCAATAATCAAAAATTGTGCTTTTTATAATTTAACGTGTTTTTCCTTTCTGTAATTTCTCTGACACTACTGCAGTGGAATGTCATGTAAATCCATATCTATAGATTATGGCTCAGTAAAGAGTATACACCACAAGTAAAAATAAAGATAAAGATAATTCAGACTTCCCAAAGAGCAGGACATTTCTACACCTTTGCAATATGCTGCATTCACTAGAGTTATACATGAGTAACTGAGAGCACCATGTGTTTGAATGGAGGTCATTTAGAATGTAAACTCATCAGATGTAAAGACTTGGCTCATACATTTGCCTGTGAAGTGGGTAGCCATGTTAGTCTGAAGTCAGGCATAAAGTTAATCTCTAAAGGCTCCTACAGACATGCAGGGAGCCTGTTCTGATGTGCTGGAAATGCAGTGTGCCAGAGCAGACTCGATTAATCAACTCTGCGGGAGCACGGAAATTGATGCTCTTTGGCAGTCCCATGGCTTAGGGCATTTTTACACATGCTCTGAGATGTGGTGCTGGGCACTTTAATTAGCAAGCCATGTTAATTAAAAGTGCCCATGCGTCACATGTATCAGAGTCCCCATGCACCCCTGCACTGAAAACATGGTGGGGAGTGCTTTGAACTAAATCTCATTGAACATGTTTTATTTCAAAGCACCCTGCTGCCATTTTTTTCAGTGCAGGGATAAATGGGGATGCTGATACATGCAACACATGGGCGCTATTTAATTAGCACGGCTGCTAATTAAAGCACTCAGTGCTGCATCCCAGAGCACGTGTAGAAATGCCCTAAGGTGCCACCCTGCCCTACCTTCTTCTCATCTGTGAAGTGTAATTAATGTGTGTGGTGCTATATAATTATGATAAATAAAAATATGCATTTGATATACATGATGTGGTTTCACAAAAAGAGAAGACACAGCAAAAGTAATTAAGGAAAATGAGTTAAATGAAGCCTTAGACATCTAACTGAAGGTAGCACATGCTTTGTATATATATGAATGGGATTTTTATCTTGCATTTTAACTATGTTTTCACTGTCCCGGTTACTGCTATGAGTTAGCTTACCTTGAGCAAGAACAGGCAAACTACAAAAGGATGCTGGAGATGGACTGAGGAATTAGATTAGCATCACAGAAGAATTGTATTAACAGCTGCTGGGATGTGCTGACTTCAGCTGAAGACTATGCCCCTTGGTGGTCCAGACATCTCAGAAAAGAAATACCATCATACTCACTTTAAGAGTTATTGTGTGTGGATAGGATTCCAGCAATACTTTAATTATCATTCCAGTTACTCTGAAGTAAAGATGGGCTCCTCATGAGGCTCAGACAGTTAGGTTTTTACCTCTTGGAACCTAGTTCAAAACCGGACTTGGAGTCTAATCCAAAGTCAAATGGAGTCAGCAAAAGTCTTTCCATTGACTCCTTCCATTTGCTAAGAATCACAGCTATTAGATCACAAGTTAAAACGGAGTGTGCTGAAACAGTCTGTTACAAAACAGCAAAGTACCACTGGCAGCTTTTGCTCATGAGAGATAAGACTAGAACAGCAGTCCTTATGGGAAAGTCCTATTAAACTTTAAATGGATGAAACTAATACAGTTCTACAGAGATGGAAAAAGAAAGCTCTAAAAGTCATACTAAAAAACGTACTGGATTTAATAATGTATTTCCACAGGCTTTTTCTGATCATCCTGCAAAATTTTAGAGCACTTAGACCCCTTTGTATGGTCCAAAACACCTACAGAAATACCATTTTCTGTTACATTGTCTCGGACATTTTGTTATTTGAAGACAGTATAATTAAAGCCATTACAATTATGTAAAGCGGCCTTTGTTCATGAACTAAATTTAAAGAAGCATTGTTAAACTATGCAGGCAAAACAACAGAACATATTTGTTACTGAGAAGAAAAGACCAAATAATTTGGAAACATTCAGGCAGGTATCATTAATTTAAAGTGTATAAATGTATATAAGCTATAGTTACAATATTTTGTCATAAACTGTGCATTTGTAATACAAAATAAAAGATTGCATTTTGAATGCAGTACAAGTGTGTATAGGTGTTTCTGTGGCATGGGTCAATGTAATCAAAATACTCTGTTGAAGCCATCACCACCTTGGAGACTGAAGCATACAGTAAAAGGTGACTTAAAATATTGAAGGGAAATTAACTAAAACAAATTTCACTTTTACTTTTATTCCTTCATCCAAACCCCAATCCTGCAAAGTGCAGAGCATTCTCCATTCTGGTTGAACTCAGAATTCAGATGAAATCTGAAATCAAATGGGAATATTCAGAATCTTTCTGCTGGTTTTCTCTGCCTCCCACTGGCTCAAGCCCATATGTAACAGTAAATATTATTTACTCGTTTGTACACTCAGTCTTCCTCCCATGGAAATCAAGAGGCACATGGAAAGCATCACCAGATTGTCCCTTAATTTAGAATGTAAGAATGTGAATGAGAAAGGTAGTAACCTTGAGATGTTACATGGAAACATGAAATATACGCTGGATACAAGGACTTTAAGACCATTGATGATGACTTGTGGGTTATGGGCCTGAGGCACAGGCAGGGTGGCAAGGTTGTGCATAGTGTTCAAGAAAGGAGGTAGTGAGGAGGGCTTAGCAGAATATCAAGAGCTCTGCTTTTGCCATGTTGATTGCACTTGAGCTAAATAGTTAGTCATCTGGGGGAAATGCCAGAGAGGCTGAGGCTTCAATTTGAACACAATAAGACATACCTAAAATATTGAGGTAGATCTGCAAGTTATCCATATAAAGGTGGAAGTGGATTTTTTTGCTTGCAGGACAGATTACCCAGAGATAAGGTCTAGAGAGGGAGGAGAAGGGTTTGAAGTTGTAGAAACCAAGGAGCAACAAGATTTCAAAAAGAATTGCATGGCCAGCTGTAACAAAGGCAGCTGACAGATTAAGGCAGATGAAGTAGTACTGGTTCAGAAAGCTGGCTAATGAGAGGCTAGTTAGAAGTTTTACCTACAGCAATTTCAGTTGTGTGCAAGAGATTGAAGCCAGGCTGGAAAGAACATATGATAGAAATAAAAGAGAAAAATTCTGGACAGAAATTGCATATAGCTTGTTCAGTGAGCTTAGTCGTGAAAGGAACAAGGAACACTGGAAGGCAATTAAAGAGGTAAGTAGGTTCAAGGGTGGATTTAAGATGGAAAAGACCAAGATACATTTGTGTCATGAGGGGAGAAACCTAGAGAATAAGGCGGTGTGATGGGGTCCATCCCCGGGCCTGTCTAACGTAGGCCTGACCCTCTATCTCTGGGCTACCCGCCCACCTTTCTCTCCTGCCACGCCTTGCTGGAACAATAATTATGATGTTACTCAGGTGGAAGGCTGCCCTTTTACTACTCCAACACTATGGGTTGCTATCCACCGCTCCAAACCTCCCCTACATGGTGGCCCATGCCTCACAGATGGTATATAAATGTTGGCCTGCACCCTAGGGTGCTGGATCTGCTCACTTCCTGTCACTGCACCCCCCCCAGTACTGAGGCCCACCCATCCCCTATCGCTGTGCCTCTTGGCACTGGGGTCTGCCCCCTGTCTCTGCGCCTCCTGTCACTGTGCCCCCTGGCACTGGGGCCTGATCACCCCCTGTCTCTGTGCCCCCTGGTGCTGGGATCTGATCACCCCCTTTTCCTGCACCCCCCAGTGCTGGGGCTTTGCACAGGAGTGTGCCCCAATGAGGTCTCCTTCTCCCCCAATAGCCTGAGCCCAGTCCACTGGATAAAACAGCAACATCAATATGAGCCCCTGGGCTATAACATAATACTAGTCCTACAAACCACACTCTGGCTCCTTAAAAACCCCAGACTGCTCCTCAAGTATTGAGTACTTCCCAGCTCTGGGTACCTTGTAGACTCCTGGAGCTTCATTAGCCATAGCAATAGTCTGGCCAGCAGCCACATTGTTCATGAGTAGTTTTGCCATGCAGGAGCTCTCTTCCCCTGGCCACTTGCCAGAGACTTTCTCCTGCCAGCCTCAGCCCTGGGGTTTATATGTGCCCAGAGGCCTAACCCTTTCCTGTCAGCTAACTGAGTGGTTGGGCTGTTAATCCCTACCCTCGTGGTGCTTGGTGTTCCTATAGACTCGGGTCTTAAAGGGGCATCCCTGCCTCCTAGTAACAGGGCTAGGGTTCCCTGTTACAGGGGGAAGAAAATTAACGTAGAGTGATTGAAGCTACATAAGCAAGTGAAAGCATTATTAAAAGACAGAAAATAAGGCATTTCTACATCTGTTAGAATGAGGAAAGAGAAGAGAGTTGTGAGAATGGAAGGGGAAAGAGAAATGAGCAGAGAATTTTCCCTAAGAAAATATCAACAAAATGTAATCTCTCTTCTCCAAGAGAGAATTGGAAACAGGAGGACAGGAGGGTTTGAAAAGTGAGACAAAGGTGGCAAAGAGGAAGCCAGGAGGGTGGACATGAAATTTAATGGAGGTAAAGTAGTAGCGTTTTTTAGCTGAAAGATGGCAGATCTGAAGAAATGGCATATTTGCAATAAGAAAAATCAACCTGGCTACAGAATATTTGAGAGAGAGAAATATAAAAAAAAGCAGAAATGGAAGATGTGTATGTTGGGGGTGAACCAAGGCTGAGGGTCAATAGGTTGGCCACTATGGAAGGAGAAGGGAAAAGAGTCACAGATTAAGGAGAATAAGGAATGGACAGAATCAACAACCATATACTGCATTTACCCAAATCCAAGACTACCCTGAATTTAAGATGACCCCCCAGTAATTAGATTCTATACATGGAAAATTTATAAATTTGTTATAATTTTCCATGTATAGAATCTGATTATTGGAGGGCCAGGGCCTGAACTAAAGCCACTGCAGCTATGTGCCTCCCATCACCTTCTATTCTGTTTCAGGATGAGAGGCTTTTTTGCCCCATGTTAAATGGGGAAGGGGAATCTCATTTTAGAACACAGTAAATATGATAAGCAGAAAGGAATATGGAATGGGCTAAGAACAGACAGTTAATAAGACCATTAGTCAAGGAAAAGCTGAGACAAGACATGAGATGGTACTAATGTTTGACCATGAGATTGTACTGACAGTACTAATTGACTATGACCAGGCGATGCTTAGAAAGGGGAACTCAGAAAAATGTCTACAATGCAGTTACACTGTAGCATATCTAGCCATTTCCAAACTAGCTTTGATCTTGCCAGCTTGGATACAAACAGCAATGAACAGAATGACATGGAACTGTCTTACCAAGGATGCTGGGTACTTACTCAAGTGGCCAACCAATGCTGTCTTTGTGGAGTAACTTGTGATGAAGTCCCTGCCTCTGTAGCTTTACTACTACTGATACCAAGCTAGCTAGCTTAAAATTAGCTTGGGTATACCTATTTAGCAGTGTGAACACAGTACAGATAGCTGTACCCAGAGACAGAGCAAGAATTAATGAAAATCAAAGCAAGTGTATAACATTTTTGCGTAGGAAAGCTAAACCAGGATGCAGATCAAATGGAACCATGAGACAAGGGAACTTGTAGCTAAGGTGTCAGATTGACTTCAGCTTCACCTCTTAGGGGGAGTGTAGACCCCAGGTGGTGTATCTCTGGGCCTACCTAGTGAGAGTATGTAACTTATGTCACTAGAGCAGTTGTTAGGTAAATAGAGTAAGGTTGCATATGCTTAGTGAATCCAGTACCCATAAGGGATGACTTTTAGGCCTTTGTGAGGTAATGACCTAGTTTGAGACGGCGAGCATGCGCAGTTTGGCTGCTGACTATATAATTGTATTTGGTGTGGGGGCGGTGTTCCCTTTGTTTCTTCTTACCTCTCGGGAAGCCTGACTGGAGTACTTCCGCGTTTTAAAACTGACTCTTGCACACCACATCTTGATCTTATTCGAAGTTATCAGTTGGGATCTGTTACAAACACAGAGTGACCCCAACAATACGGATGGAACCTTTTTCTTGTCGATTGATGTCTTG
>NW_005842629.1:63694-68894 GCF_000455745.1 Alligator sinensis | reverse complement strand
CTTCCGGACAAAACCTCAGACAATTTACCACTATAAAGAATCTACTTGTTTCTTTACGTGGTCGATCAATTCACTTTATTGTAAATCGAAATATTCTTTTTAAATTGTTTTTATTTTCAGTTTTCCAAGATACCTCATTGGGTTTATTTAACATAAAACAACATGCATGAACAAAGGTAACTTCAATGATTTTAACTGTTTTTGTCTTTTGTTCATTAAACTACAAAGAAACTTCCTTCAGTCTCTTGTTTCTTTTCTCCTTTTTGCTTCTTGGCTCCCAGAACACCAACTGTCCTGATCAGGATCCCCCAAATGACACCGGAGGAAACAAAACAGAAAAAACAAAAATGAACTTGACCAGAACTTGTCCCGTTCGAATCCGCCATTGTTCTCCTTTGTTTATCAGTTCATTTGGTTTTTTTCTGTGGCTTCTGCCACTTCCCTCACCTCATCTAGGCGAGTTGACTTTCTTCCCTTCTTCAGAGACTCCCGGGTTCTCCTCCCAGTTGAGTCCCTCTCCTTTCACCAAAACCAGCTCCTGGGACCCCTCCGCCCGAGTCTCTGCTCCACGGCTCAGCTCCCCGACCGCTGCCATTACTTTATCATAGTAAGTTTTTTGCTTCTCTTGTGCTTGTTTAAGATGATCTCTGGCTACTTCTCCAACCCTTTGTAACCGTCTCCTTGTTTCTTGGACATATTCTGTTGGTTGTGTCCCTGGTGATCCCCCATTCTCCCATCCTTCCCGCACCACATCCATCAGGCTTCTTGGCTGATGTCCATAAACTGGTTCAAATGGGGAACACCCTAAGGACAATTGTGGTGCTTCTCTTACCACACATAACAATGGTGGTACTAGCAAGTCCCACTTTCTAGGTTCCCCTTGGGCACACCTTTATAACATACCCTTTAGAATCCCGTTGAATCGCTATACCAATCCGTTCATTTGTGGATGATAAACAGCTGTTCCTAAGTGCTTTATCTTTAATATTTGACATAAACTGCACATCATGTGGGACATGAAGTTCGTCCCTTGATCCGTGATTATTTCTTTGGGTATGCCCACTCTAGATACCCATTTGAGTAGTTCTTCTGCAACTTGGGGTCCAGTGGCCGTCTGTAAAGGTATTACATCTGGATATCGAGTGGCATAATCAATCATAACTAGGATAAATTGGTGCCCCGCAGAGCTTTTTGGTAAGGGTCCAATTACATCTAGGGCTCTTTGTGAAAAGGGCTCTTCCACCATAGGCATTGGTTGTAATGGACCCCAAGGGGGTTTCTGAAGGCTAACTTGCTGACAATTTGGACAGGTTTAACAAAAATCCTCCACTTGCTCATATAAGTGGGGCCAGAAACACCACTTGGTAAGTCTAGCTTCCATCTTGGACTTTCCCAAATGTCCCCCCAAGGGTTTGGTATGAGCTAGTTTCAATAGCAGACTTTGAGAAATCAATAGTTTTGGTACCTCTATTCCATCATGTTCTCTCATTTTTATCCTATACAGCAAACCTTTTCTTAATTCATACTGAGGCAATGCCCAACACCGTTCTGGAGATATTACCTGTTCATCTCACTTGGCTAATTCCGACTGGATGATGGATAGGAATAGGTCTTCTCCCTCTTGTGCTTCTCTAAAGTGTGGACTGCTTGACAAACTCTCTATATCAATGCCTTCTACGTCTGGTGGACCCTCCATTTCCTCACCTAGAATACCCTCCTGTGCTCTCCCTGTATCTAACACCTGATAAATTTCTGCCCGGTCTCAGCCTAGAATCATAGGATATAGAAGATCCCTTGCTAAACCTATGGGCATCTCCCATGTCTTACTGAGAACTTCAACCATATATTTCCTCTGTGGCTGTGTCGACAGTTGTCCACGCATGCAGATCATCTGAACAGGATCTGCTTTTGGTGTCCACTCTCGAGGAGCTACATCTGTTCGAATCAGGGTCTGTGAACAGCTGATATCTGTCCAATAGTGGACTTTCCCCCAAAAGTCCCACCCCTATCTGTGGTAGAGGCTTGTTTCTATCGGTCTAGGTGTTGTCAATCTCTGGAGTTCATCACTTGTCTGAGCTACTTTTTCTCCTTTTCCTTCCTTTCTGACTCTATATTCTACACCAAGACAACTTTAGCACCTCGGCTAACAAGCCAAAGTTCACCGCGACGTCTTGCTGGCCCCTCCCACACGTCCACGATCTCAACTGCCACTTGTTGTTACAGGAGTGTCACAGCAGGGTCCTGCAGGAAGGCCGTGATCTCAAGGCCCACTTCCCGTGCCAAGTTGGCCCAAGGGCACCCTCAAATTCTTGCCCGCCACGTCTTTGATGATATTGTATATTTGGGAGGCTGCCTTTTATGCCCTCTTGGTCACTTCTCACTGGTTACTTGAACCCCATGGTTTCCCAGACCCCTCGTGGGTCCCGCTCTACAATGGGTGCTTCAGGGGCACCCTAGACTTAGGGGCTATGTGTGACTCCAACCACCCCTTTACCACGCTCCAAGCCTCACAGCTGGCATAGACGTTGTTTGGTCTGGGTCTACACCCTCTCTCTGGTGCTCAGGCTCTCCGCAGCCCTGTCTCTCTCCGCGCCTTCTCTCTGGCACTTCTCAAAGCACTGCCCCCTTCTCCAGAGCCTTCCCAGTAAAGCCACCCTCTCTCCAGGGCTCCTCAGCAAAGCCACCCCCTTCTCTGGGGCTCCTCAGTAATGCCACCCCCTTTCTAGGGCTCCTCAGTAATGCTGCCCTCTCTCGGGGGCTCCTCAGTAATGCCGCCCCCTTCCCTGGGGCTCACCACAATGCTGCCCCCTTCTCTGGGGCTCACCCATAATATTGCCCTCTCTCAGGGCCTTCTCAATAAATGCTGCCCTCTCACTAGGCTCACCATGCCCGCACTGGGGTTTCTCAGCAACGACCCCTCCCTGGGGCTTCTCAACTGCCCCTCTCTGGGGCTGAGGTCTGTGCACCCCGAATGCTGCACCCTTGCTGGTGCTGGGGTTCCCACACTGCTGTGGGTCCCCTATGAGGCCTCCTCCAACCCCTAATAGCCTCACCCAAACCACCGGTTACAAACAGCAACACAAACACAAGCCCCTTGGCTATAACATAAACAGAAGCCGCCCGGCCATAACAACATTCAAGCCTACCAGGGATTCTTCATCTCACAGCAGTGTCAAACGCTGCCCCGGCATCAGGCCTCTCCTCTCTTCCATGACAGAGAGCTCCTTCCTCCTTGGCTACTGGCAGGGAACCACCTCTGGCCTCAGCTCCTAGGGTTTATAAGGGAGCCAGGCCCTGCCCCTTTCAGTCAGCTGACCGCTGGCAGGTGTGATTGCTTGTTAGCTCCAGTTGCCCTGGCAACCAACAACTGGGCTCCTAATTCCCCTTTCCCTAGCAGTTTCCCCTCTTTAGGAGCAAGGCACCTAAGTGCTCTGCGACAAGGAGAAAATAGAATGCCGGGGCATGTGGGTCTTGACACTTTGGCTCTTGCAATTTGTCTTAGTGTAGTGAGGGCTCCACCAACCCCTACACCCTCGCCCGTTCCACCTGGTGGTAATTCAGTTGCCTCCGCAATCTGCCTTTGAGCAGTAAAAAAAAAAATGCTCCTTGGGTCTCTAGGTCTGGCCACTCAGTATCCCCGATGGGCCTGGTTGTACCTTGCCCAGCTGGCACCTGGCACAGACCTGCCAGTAATCCTAGCCAGTCTTTTTCCTGGCTTATTGTCCTGATAGTTATAAATGCACTATCTGGGGTGACTTTCCTCTCACCCTAACAAAAAGGAGAAGAAAAAGCACACTGGCACTTCTTCTACCCTTATAGTCCCAACTGTGCAGTACCCTTTTTCTTCAGCCCTGGTATTAGGGTCTTTACGGTACCTTCTAACTGCCTCGTGGCCATTTCTGTTTCTCTCCGGGTGTTTCCCTCAGGGTTCTCTCCCCCAGCAGCTCCCTCCGCGGAGTTTCTTCCCTTATGCCCGGTCTCCCTTGCTTCCTCAGTGCCTCCGGCTCTCCCTACCATTTCGCTGCCTGAGTCAGTCTCTTCCGGTTTCCTGTGTCCGTCCTTTTCCTGCTCCACGTCTCCTTTTATCCTGGAGTTCTGGCTGACTCCCCCCCACCCCCCACCTTCCTGAAACACCAGGTGAAGAAGGAGCCCTGTGGAGTTCTTTGCAATACAGGTGGGGCCATTTTACTTCTTTGGGACTCTTCTCTCTCCTCACAATATCCACTATGGCTTTCATCCTTTTGCCCCCAACCTCTACCCATACTGTGGGTCTCTCATTTGGGCCTTCACACCCAAGCTTTCCGATGCTACAGTCCATCATCTCAATTGGGCCGTTATCTCTGTTGTCATTCCGCAGCATCCTGGGGTCGACAGTGTGTTCTCTTAACCTTGGCATCAGACGAGGGTTACTTGTACCTTCTCGAGCCATGTGTCCTATCTTTCCACATCAAAAACAGACGATTGTCGATTTTCTGCCATCCCATGGTTCTTTATATTCTGTTTCTCATGTTATAGTATTAGCTCCTCCTTTTGGGCAACATTCCCTGTTGTTTTCTCCTTGAGCGCTGTCAAAGTTTTCTGCTATTCACAAAGCTTCTGTGGAAGATTTAGGGCAATGGCATCGCACCCACCACTGTGTATTTTCGTCCAGATCCAATAGGAACTGTTTTAAAAAGATCTGGTCACACAGGTCCACTTTGGAAACCTCCTGCAGCTTCAACCACTTCTCTAGTAGATCAGCCAAATTTTGAAGTAAAATCTGCGGGGATTTATCTTCTTTTCTCTTTCTCATGTGAAACACCTGCCTGTATCTCTCAGGATTATTGTCCAATTGGTACATAATCTCCTTTTTAACCTTGTCATAATCCATCACTTCTCCACGTGGCATCGCTCTATAAGCAGCTTGTGCCTTTCCTATCAAAAGCACTCCTAACTGACCAGCCCACCAGCTTCGATCCAAACCTGAAGACAATGCGGCTCTCTCAAAATTCTACAAGAACACTTCAGGGTCATCTTGAGGTATCATTTTGGGAACCTTTAATTTCACTTGGTTGCATTGTGCCCGTGCTTGTTGCTAGAACCACTTTTCCTTGACTGCAATTTGATGAGACGCTTGTTGTTGCTATTGCTCCAGAAGCTGGCCTACCAAATGTATAGCTTGTTGTAAATGCTCAGGATTTGCTATTGATTGATGTCTCAT
>NW_005842629.1:62183-63684 GCF_000455745.1 Alligator sinensis | reverse complement strand
GACAAAACCCCAGACAATTTACCACTAAAAAGAATCCACTTGTTTATTTATGGGGTCGACCAATTCGCTTTACTGTAAACCAAAATATTCTTTTTTAATTGTCTTTATTTTTCAATTTTCCAGGACACTTCATTGGGTTTATTTAATGTAAAACAACATGCATGAACATAGGTAACTTCAACGATTTTAACTGTTTTTGTCTTTTGTTCATTAAACTACAAAGAAACTTCCTTCAGTCTCTTTTTTCTTTTCTCCCTTTCTCTTCTTGGCTCTCAGAACACCACCTATCCCGATCAAGATCCCCCAAATGATACCGGGGAAACAAAACAGAAAAAACAAAAAATGAACTTGACATGAACTTGTCCCGTTGGAATCCGCTGTTGTTCTCCTTTGTTTATTGGTTCATTTGTCTTTTTTTTCCACAGCTTCTGCTGCTTCCCTCACTTTATCTAGGTGAATCAACTTTCTTCCCTTCTTCAGAGACTCCCAGGTTCTCCTCCCAGTTGAGTCCCTCTCCTTTCACCAGAACCAGCTCCAAGGACCCCTCCACCCCAGTTTCTGCTCCACAGCTCAGCTCCCCGACAGCTGTTTTTTTCCCCACTCTCAGTGAGCCATGCCCCCACTGTGCCACTGCCTCCTCCCAGCTGCAAAGAGCAGCTACTCTGGAAGTGCTGCTCACCTGGCGCCGTCCCAGTCCCCATTCCACCAGTCTCTTTTCCCTCTCCACAGGTATTCATGCCAAACTGATTTGAAGCCATCAGAAATTGATAATTCTATCATAAGGCTAATAAGAGGAATGATTGGTGCGCTTGATAATTGACAGGTGAAAGACAGATTGGATGAAGAGATGATTCACTGTAGTGGTATGACTGGGTGATTTAAAAGGAGTCTGCGCCTGAGGAGAGGTGTGAGACTGGGCTTGAGTGAGTGAGACTGGTGTAAGCTGATATCTTTTATTAGATCAACTAATTGGTCTAATAATTATATTATATCAGTTATATTATATTAGTTGGTCTAATAAAAATATCAGATTTACCCAAGACAAGCAAGGTTCTTTGGGTAGATGCAATATCTCTTATTAGATCAACTGAGTAGTTGGGGAAAAGTTCTTTGTGAGCTTTTGGGCACACGCACCCTTCTTCAGGCATAGGGAGTCTCTACTTTTGTTCTGAGGTCTCCAAGGAATTTAACCAAAGAACTTAACCAAACAATTTTAGTTGACCTAATAAAAAATATCGTATTTACCCAAAAAAACTTGTCTGCCTATTTCCTTAGACCAACACAGCTACAACCAACATTCTTGAGACTGGTATGAGCTCTTGCTGGATGAGATTGGGCTTGTGAGTCTGGGTCTGTGAGATTCTGATTTTCACTTGTGAGTCTGGATGTATGGGAGTCTGGGGTCATTTATAAGTCACATGAGTTCAGAGATTCATAGACGTTAGGGTCGGAAGGGACCTCAATAGATCATTGAGTCCGACCCCCTGCATAGGCAGGAAAG
>NW_005842629.1:61462-61702 GCF_000455745.1 Alligator sinensis | reverse complement strand
AGTATTCCAACTACGGTCTGACCAGCGCCCAATAGAGGGGAAGTATCACCTCTTTGGATCTGTTCGTCATGCATCTGATGATGCACGATAAAGTGCCATTAGCTTTTCTGATGGCTTCGTCACACTGCCGACTCATGTTCATCTTGGAGTCCACTAGGACTCCAGATCCCTTTCCACTTCCGTGCCACCCAGCAGGTCATTTCCTAGGCAGTAGGTATGCTGGACATTTTTCCTCCCTAG
>NW_005842629.1:54212-59177 GCF_000455745.1 Alligator sinensis | reverse complement strand
AAAAGGATCCACGGAGCCTCGACAACTCCGTGTGAGTGAGAGTTTTGTCTGAGTCCTCAAACGAGGATTTAAGTAGAGCTGTGCCTGGGAAACTGTCCAGCCTACACCGCGACCATCTTCGGTGTAAGTAAATAATCTTGAATCAACCATTACGCGTCTGTGCCTAATTCTAGCGTGTCGCCTGCTTTCTCCAACCCAGCGTGTCCGGGCTGCTGGCCACAGCCCGCGGCGCGAAAAAAGGGCCCCGGATCGCTCCCGGCCTGCACAAATATGTACTGCCCAGTCGTGGGACGAGTTTGCAAGGTGTGATCAGGTGTGTGGTAGGTCACATCATTGTTTGTGTACCTCTCTCGATGGGAAGTGAGGAGGCTTCCCAGAGATCTTAGGTGGGAGCTGAAGTTGTGGAAGCTGAGGACCATCTATCCACCACCAGGAATCAACACCATAGTAAAAGGGTAATGTATCACCCTCCATGGTTCAAAGAGCAAAGTATGTGATGAGAGGGAAAAGCTCTCAGGAACAGGTGGGGCAACTGGGTAAAGGCTTGTCAGCCTGCGCTGTTCTGACAACTGGCAGTGAAGCAGCTGCCACTGAGCCTGCAACATAATCGTCATTTGAGTGAGACCAGACAGTTTGCTCCCTATCTTGTCTATTGTGTCAGCTACCGTCTATTTGTTGTATTCTTATTGTTCTTTGTTATATGTTAATTATTTGTTTCTTCATAATACAGTCCTGTGGTTCAATTAATTACCTGAGTGATTGATTTCTTATTAGTAATAACATCAGGTTGGGGCTGGGCTGTAAGCCAATAACCTGATGAGAGAGATTAGCACCCACCGTCTTTCACTGAGGTTGTATTAATAGCTGTGATAGTTTACATAATTAACTGGGTTAATTGGGTTCATTAGAGGCACTTCCTGTCAGACCAACCTAGTTGCCTTCTACGACCAGGTCACAAAAGCCCTGGACGCAGGTGTCGCAGTGAACATAATC
The DNA here is from genome assembly GCF_000455745.1 of Alligator sinensis. Taxonomy (NCBI): domain Eukaryota; kingdom Metazoa; phylum Chordata; order Crocodylia; family Alligatoridae; genus Alligator; species Alligator sinensis. The sequence continues at coordinate 58,184 of NW_005842629.1, read as the reverse complement.
TTTCTGGACTTTAGGAAGACCTTCGACACTGTCTCTCACCCCATCCTCATTAAAAAATTAGGCAACTGTGGTGTCGATGCCTACACAGACAGATGGGTTGCAAATTGGCTGGATGGCCGCACTCAAAGAGTGGTGGTGGACGGGTCATGTTCGACCTGGAGGGACATGGGCAGTGGGGTTCCCCGGGGCTCGTTCCTCAGGCCCACACTGTTCAATAACTTCATCAGCGACATGGACAAGGGGGTGAAAAGCACCTTGTTCAAGTTCGCAGATGACACTAAGATGTGGGGAGAAGTGAGCACACTAGAAGAGAGGGACAGGCTACAACTAGATCTGGACAGTTTACAGAGGTGGGCAGATGAGAATAGGATGGGTTTCAATATGGACAAGTGCAAGGTATTGCACCTGAAAAGGAAAAACCAGGAACATACCTACAGGCTGGGGAACTTCCTTCTCGTCAACACAGAGACAGAAAAGGATCCTGGTGTCATTATTGATTCCAAAATGAACATGGGCCGCCAATGTGGGGATGCGGTCAGGACAGCTAACCGCACCTTGTCATGCATCCATAGATGCGTCACAAGCAGGTCCAAGGAGGTGATTCTCCCCCTCTATGCGACACTGGTCAGGCCACAGTTGGAGTACTGTGTCCAGTTCTGGGTGCCGCACTTTAAGAGAGATGTGGCCAGCATCGAGAGGGTCCAGAGGAGGGCCACTTGCATGATCAGGGGGCAGCAGGGCAGGCCCTACGAGGAGAGACTACGGGACCTGAACCTGTTCAGCCTTCACAAGAGAAGACTGAGAGGGGATCTGGTGGCCACCTATAAACTTCCCAAGGGGGACCAGCAGGCAATGAGAGAGTCCCTCTTCCCCCGAGCACTACCAGGAGTTACAAGGAATAACGGCCATAAGCTGACTGAGAGTAGGCTCAGGCTAGACATCAGGAAGCACTACTTCACAGTCAGGGTGGCTAGGATCTGGAATCAACTTCCTAGGGAAGTGGTGCTCGCCCCTACCCTGGGAATCTTCAAAAGGAGGGTGGATAATCACCAAGTCAGGGTCGTATGACCCCAGCATTCATTCCTGCCCATGGCAGGGGGTTGGACTTGAGGACCTGCTTAGGTCCCTTCCAACCCTACCTACCAACTACCAACTAATTTGCATAACTGCCCTCAACAGGAGTGTGAGGGACTGTGAGAAGAGGAAGAGAGAAAGAGCCAGGAGTTGAACCAGAGATAAGAGCTGAAGGGGAGGAGTTGGGTGGGTCATAAATGACTGCAACATAGACGGGGAAAGAAAAGTTGGATGCAGTATTGTTCAAAAGAGGAGAAAGAGTGAGAACAGAATGGAGAAAAGAAGTAAAAGGAATGGGAGAGAGGGCTCCCAGCACCACACCCCTGGTATGATCTGTGGTGAGAAAGGAGAGAAAAAGTAATGCCTCCACAAGAAGAGCTAGCTGCATAGGTACTATGTTAACATGCAGCTAAAACTGTCTTCCACGCTGTTATCACCATCCGTCTTGATCACTTGTGGTAGCCAGAACCAGAGGGGTTACTATCATGAGCAATAAATATATGCTCTTGGAGACATCCAGGCAATTGTTTAGCAGTTAAGATTAGCTAATGCAAAGCTTGCAAGTTTGCAACCTGCAAGTGGAATTTGTCTGTCACAATTTAACCAAAGTGTTGAATCTAACTGTTTAAACTGATCATGGGCCCCAAAAATAAGCAAACTACAAGATTAGCTGATCTAACAGGTTTTTTAAAGTTCAGCCGTAACAAGATCTGACCACCTAATATAATTTGCACATTCCAAGGAATAAGAAACCAACGGGTTGAGCTTGGGCAGAGTAATGCTAATTTCAAACCTCAAAGTAATGTGGTGTAATTTGCTTATTGGGTGAACCCAAGTTCGGGTGGTAACCTTTCATGATAATTTCTAACACCTTTTGATCCCATAGGGTAACAGCTATAGGGCAAGATTGTGAGTGGCTCTAAAGCCAACAGATTAGCATAAGATAAGGCATAAAGGAACGTGCATGTCAAGTGACCAGTTAGAAGGACAGGACAGAAGGACCATCACTGTACCAAGTCTGAACCCTGGACTCCCTGTGTGAGTGAAGACCGGATCCTGACCAAGGGATCTTCCCGGTGACCCCTTGAACAGCATTGATCAGGGATGCCTGACTTTACTGGAACAACTTGGCGCACACCTGGCATAGAGGGACTGCCGATAAGTTGCCAACCCCATGTGGGAATTCTTTGTCATTCTGTCTATCTGTTGTTATTATTCACTATTAGCTCTTTATTACTGTACTATCTGTTTGTTGCATTAAACTTTCTGTTTACTGTTGTATGCTAAGCTATAAGTAAATTTGCCTTTACTTCACTCCTGACTCACCTCCTTGATCCTGAACCCAGCAGCCTAACGGCTGATACACTCACAGCACCTGGCCGGCCTGTGACAATCACTTCAACACAATTTTCAGTCTTAGCAAGCTCATATCCATGAAGAATGCTGCTGCAAAGAGCATCTTCCCAGCCCATCATCATGACTGCAACACCTCTGTCTATGAGCCCCTCCATTAGGTCCTCATTTTCTATTGCACCAAACAAACTGCTTGTCTTCACTTTCAAATCCCTTCACAGACTTACACTGTCTCAAAGTCAGCAACATTCATTTTACCACGCATTTGTAACAAAGCTAATGCTAATGTCCTGGACCTCAAGAACTGTGTGTTTGCATCTAGAACGTTCCAGAATATTTGCCCAAAATTTGAACCATTTTGCCCCTCACCAGGTGCATCTACACGTGCCATTAACACAATGTGATAAATTTCAGTGTAGTTTGTGTTGGAGTCAGCTGCTCCAGAGTGCAGCTTCTGCATGTGCACCCAAGACCACAGGAGTTTGAGCCGGGGTGTAGCAGCCGCAGGCTGGCAGGGGGACAAGGGTTCAGCCCCAAGCTCTGGGTGGCAGTGGGGCTGACTGGGGCAAGAGGATGCTACAGTGTGGGATTAGGTGGCAGGAAGCCCCCGCACCTTAGCACCCTTGTGCCCCAGCCAACCCCTGTCACTTTCTACATGTGTATTTCAGAGTATGTAATTAAACCACCATAGGATAGTATGGCTCCTGCAGGGGCAATGCATAGGGGGTGCAAGTGGGTGCACATGCACTCCCCGAGCTTGGCAGTGCACCCCCTACAGAAGAGGTGGTCACCGCTCACCACCCCACTGCCAGCACTGCTGGCAGTGCCTGCAGGTGGTTGCTGACCCCTGGTCGGTGCTCACCCCCCGCCCTCCCCACGCTGACAGCACCGGCAGTGACTGCGTGAGCTCCCCTGCTTACCACCACCAAGTTCCTGCCACCACCGCAGCACTTCCACCGCTGACAGCGCAGCCATGTGCCCCCAGCTGCCAGGGGCACATGCCATTCATGTTTCCCCAACGGTACTGTCCTATGGCAGAGTTCACTAATTTACTGTGCCCTAATACTGGTGCACATGTAGACATTGATGCTTTACTGCAGAGCTATTTAGTCAATTCCACAGGAAGGCACACATATAGATGCATCCATTAAAGATAAGGGGAAGTGATATTTCTGTTTCATAGATTTTATAGATTTCATAGACATTAGGCCTGGAAGGGACCACATGAGATCATCAGGTCCAGCTCCCTGACAATCAGCAGTATAGGTATTCTTATAACATTTTTGTAAGATAGAGAAGTACAGTCATCTCCTTGTAACCAATAAGGAACAGAGGCACAGAGAGGTTAAGACCTAGATTTTTATTAATGTTCAGGCATTGTTCAAGTAACTAATGCCTTAATACCTAAATATCTGGGCTTACATAATTTTCCCAAACTCAATCAGGAAGTTTATAGAAGAGCAGGGAACTGAACAGATGTCTCCCAACTCCCAGGCATATGCCCAAACTACTACTCTTTCTTTTCTTTCACACACGCATCATCTG
>NW_005842629.1:8346-54181 GCF_000455745.1 Alligator sinensis | reverse complement strand
ACTCTTTCCTGCCTAGGCAGGGGGTTGAACGCAATGATCTGTTGAGGTCCCTTCTGACCCTGGCATCTATGAATCTGTGAATCTTGTGACCCTTGGGCCAGTCCTACAACCTCTCTTTCATCCCCCACTTTTTTCTATATCAGGAAAATAAAGAGAATATGTTTACTTATTACCTCATTGAGGTGCCATTATAATCAATTAATTAATGCTTGTAAATCACTACATTAAATAGCTAAGCATTATTATTTCCCATTTATGACCTTTCATGGATCAGTGGGTGTCATTTTGAATCTTTTACTGAAATCTGTTTCATCCTCAGGCAAAAATTCTAATAATTACTATAAAAATCATGGGAAAGGAGAGGAGAGGGAACAATCAGTTCTTTCATCCATTTAAAGTAATGAATTTTAGGGAACAAGGTTTTTTTAATCAATAAAGCAGAAAAACTTCCAAGAACAGCTGCAATCTGTAACCAAATGTGTAAGCAGCTATGTGAGCTGGCGGCTCTCCGACACAGATTCTTGTCCAAGCTCAACTCCAACAGGCTTTAAATCCATTTAAAATTAGACATCTTGTTATTACTCAAGTGTCTTATGATATAAAAAATGACTAGACACAAAAATGCATTAGCGTAAATGAAGAGGAATTTATGAAAAGTCCATGACGACAGCCTCCTGGTGCGTTCTTCTTACCTTGGTGACTCATAGTGGGATGTGATCGTAGATGTTAACAAAATGATGATTAGAACTGTAGAAATAATAGATATTTCAATTCATTGCAAGTTCCAGAAGACAACAAAACACATCCTGTTTCAGATCAGCCCCAAATGAAAACTATGCAAATATTCTTGCAAACCAAAAAAGTTGGAAAAAATTTGAGTCAAATGAAACATTTTGTTTGAACTTTTTAAAGGTTTTTTTTAATTAATACAACTACTGTACATTTTAAAAACTTAACTTTTTTCAATTTGAAACAATCTAAACATTTTATTTAAAAATCTATTCATTTAGCATATGTGGTTTCGGCATATTGTTTCAGCCATCTTAAGGCTATGTCATCACCAGTGTGAAGAGCTTGAAGGCCACCAGGTATCATTGTAAATGGACATGAGTCAGCAATGTAGGACAAGGCCCCATTGGTATAGGTTTGAGGCATAGCGATCCTGTCCAGTTCACAAAGGGTTGAGAAGTGCCCAATAATGGTACGGCCAGTTAAATCCTGGTTGACTGACGGTAGGGTCAGAGACCTGTGAAGTGTCTCAACACTAAGCAGAAAGCCACAAGGGTGGGAAATGTGCGTGGTTATCCCACTGTTCATTAACATGGGGATAAACTAGTTGAAGGATGTATACACAGAAAAGCGCCAGCATCTGGCAGGGTCAATGACTAGCCACTGTCAGAAGACAACCCCTTTCAAGTGAATGGAAAGGCTGACATGGACTTTAGTGAACAATGGGAGAAGCCCACATTTCATCTAAAGTAGTGCCAGATACTCTTCACTAAACATAGGATTAAAAATTGTGGTGCAGGGAGGGAATGCTCTCTAAATGGTGCTCACACTTCCTATTGGTATGTCAAACATCATCAAATGATACAGTTAGATAAGGGTTGTCCAACTGGCAGCCCCCAAAGGGTCAGCAAGCAGCCTGCAAGCTCCCGCTCAGCCGCCACTCCCCCAACAGTTGTTCCTACCGTGGCAGCCAGATTCCTCGAGCTCCCCCTCCCTTCTCCAGCTTCTGTTTCCTGCCCCACGCCTTGGGGCAGGATGGCATAGTGGAAGGGGATGGGAGTGCCCATGTTATGCATGCACTGGGGAGACAGCTGGGATATTCATGCTGCATTCATGGCAAGAAGGAACCAGGCAACTTGCAGGTTGGTTGCATGCACAGCCAAAGTAAGAGGGAGCAGAGATACTTGTGCTGCAGCCTATGTGGCTTGCGGTCCCCAGGTCTGTGGCCTGTGCTGTGTGCAGCCCCCAGCTACCTAGAAGTTGGACAGCCTTGAATTAGATAGGCACCTTTTTTTCAGCAACCAAGCAAATGTTCCATGTTAGAAAGCCATGCCATGTTCTTGTCAGTTTTGCTCTTTATATTTTTCCATAGCACTCCATAATGATGATTTTTCCTCCCATGAGAAGCCAACCTACAAGGCCTGAATATCTGTTAACATTCAGTAGAGGAGAGTCACTGGCATCAGAACAAGACCCTGGTGTTAGTAGAAAGGAAAACACTATGAATTCTTCAGGCTGCAGAGAGGAAAGATGAAGTGGGTGCACAGGAAAATGAAGGGTTCATCCTTCCCACTGCAGGAGCTGGAATCATGACTACTCCTAGGATCCTCCTAAAGGTCCTTATTGGGGGTATAGAAATGGGCAGTATTCATTGGTACCATGTTTCCCTCACAGCAAGGGGCTAGGAAGAGTCTGGTAGAGCCCAACCAGCTCTGCTTCCCCGTTCTCTTGACCTAACCCTAGTCCTCTGAGCCTGGCAGGGTTTCCATAGAGCTTGAGAGTGGCAGGACAAGTTTGATTTTTAAGGGGGCAAGGGAAATATCTTCCCAGCTTCTGGCAGCTTCCCAGGGTAATTGTGAGGCTGGTTTAGAGGAGAGGTGGAAGCTGTATTAGTTTTGGAGGTTGTACTGCTGTTAGCAGTAGCAATTCTTTCCTCAGTCCCTCTCTTCCTCCTAGGAGAAAGAGCACAGTAGAGACATGTTCCTACAGATATTACCTCCTCAAAGCTTATGCCATGATGGAGAGAGCTTACAACAGACATTGGTTACCAGTTTCATTCTTCACCCTTGTCTTCTAGTCAAATTGCCTTTGTGAGGGGGAGAGACAAAGAGGAGTCATAAATACCCATTGCTTGAGGGAGGGAAAGCCCCTTGCATGGAAGTGGGGAGATGTGGGAAATCGAGGGATGCAAAGATCTCCTTGTGCATGGGTGCATGGGCAAATAACACAAAGCTTCCAGGGTACTGGAGAAGACTTCCGTGGGAGACGCAGAGAAGCAAAAGCTAGTAACTTCTGTAAGGTGCACAAATGAGGTGAACAGATGTTGGATATAAAGAGAGATTGAGAAATCTTGGGCAACCATTGTTGTAGGGATGACAGAGATGAAGCTTGTCTGCACAGTCATTCTTTGTCCTGCCATCAAGTTTGGGCTCTAATTATTCTATCATGTGGGATGCTACATAAGCGGAAGTCTCCTTCCCCCTGGTTCCCAGTTTCCCTGTACAAGCAGACACTGAGCTGTGTCCCTTGTTATGGGACAGAGGCAATGCAGAGGAAGTTCTGTTTTCTCTACACTAGCCTGAAAAAGCAATTAGGAATAGGTGGTGGTATTATTCATTATTGCAGTACCCATGACCCACACAGTTAAACTTAGAATTGCCACAGATCTGTAGATAGACCTCACACACCGAGAGTTACTATGGACCAAAGCTTACATCATTTCACTAGGAGAATGACTTTTTTCACATGCTTTAGGCATTACTACAGCTGAGACTTGGACAAGTCAAATCTCCATTCCAGAGTTCAGTTTGTCTCCAGTGGAAAACTCAGACAGCAGAGGAAGATGGTCATCATGAAGAAGGCTTGAACTCTCTCATTTTTTGCATGGTAAATCATGTGCCAACTATTTTTGCATTTAAAATCTCAAAGATAACACAAAGGACACGGAACTGGTATGTTATTTTAAAATATCTTATCTTCTATAAAAACCATTTCTAAAAAGGGGTATTGTTTGGTGTTGTCACTTCTCCAGCACATACTAGAAAAATGATGCTGTTTTCTCTGTTCCAACAGTCACTTTTTAATTATCATGGTTAATTTTCTTATGTGATAGAAAATACTTAGACAATTAATGTGTGCTTGCCTGATCTTTAAAGTGTGTTCCTTACAAGACTACTCCTAGACTACACAGCCTGGAATTCAGACCATACGCACAGAGTGTCTGCAAAGAACAAGCCCAAATGAGCTACCTTGATAAGTAATAACCTTGCTGGACCTAAAATGTCTCTAGAATTGAGTTCACACTAGCCAGAGTCATTGGCTAGTGTACATCTTATTTTTATCTGTAAAGAAGATAGCATTAAATATTCTAACTCATGTCATGCATCTGACTAACGGTCCATTAGCACTGAATATTCAAAATGAATAACAGATTTAGAAAGTTACATTTGAAGAAAGAGGAGTGGAGCAAAGCTTAAAATGCATTGCATTCTCTGTCAAAGGAACAACTGGAGATTTTAAAATTTAAACAAATATTGTAACTTGTACTGGTTCCAGCAGCTATTCCTTGTTAAGCAGACTTGAACGCATCTGAGCTGCTTTTCTTAGTTACCCTGGGGCTTCAGAAACTGCAGATCCCAGACAATTGATAATGGGATATGAAATTAAGTGCAGCTTTGGATCAAATCTCAGCTGGGACAAAAAGTTATTTTCCTGCAGCTATTCAGTAGCCATGGTGAATGATTTGGTGGTTGATCGATATGAATGGATACCCAGACATAATAAGAAAACACAGAAGTATGGAAAATAAGCAAAATATTTTCTCCAATTTTAGTCAAACTATATAGTTTCAGAGAAACTTTTGCAACATTTTTGTGCATATATACATTATTTTCCTTTGAAATATTACTTCATTTTCCTTTGTGATTTCCTTTAACAAGTTTTTTTGGCCATCTCTGTGGCACCCGCAGGAGCTGTCTTGAGATAAAGGGTGGCCAAGGACTACGGTGAAAGTCTGGGCTGTAGAACACCCAGGTTCAAATTCTGCTGTACCCCAGCCCCAGCTTCCCATGCAACCTTGGAGCAATCATTTAATTTATTTCTGGTTACATTTTCACTAAAGAATTAGCTCTTCTCAGGTTAGCCTGGATTGGCTAGATCAATGGTGATCAAACTTTTTGGCAGGTGTGCTGCCAGTTAAACCTCAGCCCTTTCCTGAGTGATGCTTTGATCTCCACTCCACTCCACTCCCCTGCCCCTTCCCCCAGAGGTGTACTTGATAGAGTTTGCACCCTGGGGTGCCCGAATAGAGGCAGGGGGACTCAATTCTTCAGCCATGTGGAGCAGAGCAGGGGCAGGATGCTGCTGTGAGAGAAGTGCCACCACCAAGACCCAAGTTAACCCTTTCTTAGCCCTGCAACTTCTGCAATTTTATATAGGGAGAAAGTTTTATGCAGGGTGGGGGCATTCAGTAATGGTTGCAGAACCAGTAAAGGTTAAACTGGATCTTGGTGGTGACACCTTCTCTCACCACAGTGCCTTGCCTCCCACTCCACTCCATGTGGCTGGAGGCTCAAGCCCCCCACCTCCACTCTACCACCTCCCTGGAGCTCGCATGTCACACCCTGCAGCTGTCTGTGCCACTTGTGGCATGCGTGCTGTGCGTTGGCCACCCCCGGGCTCTCGCATCAGCAAAATAGTAGTCGAGGTGCCTGGAGTGTTCAGGTTCAGGTATGCCTCTGCAGGGCAAAATGAAGTGTGTGTAGTAACCTGACCTACAGCCTGGCAAGCCAACCAGTTTGAGTTAAGGCATGTGTCTGTAGATGGCATTCAAGTTAGGGGCAACTCTTCAGTTAACTCTGTGGTGAAACCAAACCTTTAGGGTCTTAGATCCTCATTTGCCAGAGGAACAATAACACTTTGCTAATGCACAGCAGTACTGCAAGGATAAATTAGTTAGAGAGTACAAGGTGTCCACTACGGTGAGAGAACCCGTATAAATCTTAGTTAGATGAACAATGCCCCCTAAATGCCTTCTTTTCAAGCTTTGCCTTTATAAATCTTCAGGGTTTGGGAAAAGGGACATCACTGCAATAGCAAGAATGGAAAGTTTACACAAGGGCTGACCAGTTATGACTTTTAGATTTTTGTAAAGGTCTCACCCATGACAGTGCAGGAAGCACAAAAATTGGTCTTTGCTTTCTTCAGGGTTGATGTACAAAGTATTGCCCCAGCACAACAGGTTTGAGGTTAAATCACCATAATCTGATCTTAATTGTTGCAATACATTGTATTTTGGGAATGTCATAAGACCAACAGGAAACTAAAACCACAACAGAAAGCAGCTGCCTGGCAATGAGGTGTAAGTTCATATAGGAAATGCATAGCAAGAGTGCTTTAGGTTTTTTCCATTGCCTGTCATTAAGTTGAAGGCAGGGTAGATTTGCACCTTATAGACTAACCAAAATAGAAATTAATTATATGTATTTAATATATATAACATAAGCATATATAAGACATATATATGCTATATGTGTGTGTGTGTGTGTGTGTGCGTGTGTATATATATAGCATAGTGCGCACATGTACACACACACACACACGTATATTAGGGGTGTGCGAAACAAACCATATTTGGTTCAGATTCAGATTCGGCCCAAATTGGAGGACAGTGTTTCGATTCATTGATTTGGATCACTGTCTCCGATTCGATTCGGCTGAATCCGAATCTGAAGATTCGATGCTAATTCAGAGAATCAGCGATTCAGCCACAGACACAGGGTGAAATGTTTTTTCTACATACCTCAAGGTACCAGACATGGCTCATGAATGCTGCAATGCTGTGGCAGATGGAGCATCCCACAGGAGCCCGGGCCAGGGGTGGTCCCTGCGTGCTCAGCAGCAGACCCAGCAATAGACCAGAAGTATTTCCAGTCCACTTCTGAATCCGCCACCAAGCGCATAGGGGAACCCCGTCCCCCTGCACCACCCCAGCTCAGCGATTGGCCACAGGGGGACCCTGGGTGCCCCCCAGACCCAAGAGGCACCAGTTGCCAAGCCAGGGGGCGGGGGAAGTGCTTCCAGCCCACTTCTGGGTCCACCGCCGAATGTGCTGGGGACCCTCCCATGCTCCTCTAGGATGCTCCATCCACCCCACCATCTCAGCACGAGCCGCCTGGTACCTTGAGGTATGTAGAAACGACATTTAAAGCTGTGTATGTCCAAACCATCGAATCTTTCTGATTCTCTCCAAATTTCATTTCGGAGAAATTAAACGGTCTCCTGATTCTATTTGCATTCAGAGATTTGGCCGCCGAACTGGGCTGAACCTCCACCAAATCGAATCAGCGACCAAAGTTCTGCACAGCTCTAATATATACTGCATAGCATAAGCTTTCATGGGTTAAAGTTCCTTTCATCAGATGCTGTGAAAGGATGTGCAGGATGCAGAGTACAAGAATGGGAGAGGAATCAGAATACAAAAGACAAGGGAATGCCTGTGTGGGGAGTGGGGGCAGTGCTGGAAGAGACAAGCAAACCCATAAGAACAGAGGAGTAAGCAAAGTTAACCCAGGTAATGGGATAAGAGTCCACCATCCCTGTTTGAACCATATTTTACACATTTTAGTCTGTGGATAATTTCTTACTTCACAGTTTTCCTCTCAAAATGATTTGTAAAAGTTTGCTGCCTAAGAAGAGCCACCTACAGGTCAGTGATGAGTGCCCAGAGAGCTTGAAGTGTTCTCCCACAAGTTCGTGTGTCTTTCTGCAGCTGATATCAGATCAGTCTTCATTTATTCTGTCACATAGCAGACAGCAGAGGTGCGCTGTAAGCAGGTGATGGCATAATATGACATAAGTGGAGTTGCAAGTGAATGACCCTTGGATGTTATAATCTGTGTTATTCAGTCCAATGATGATGTGGTCTGTATTAATGTGGGGTACAGAAGGCATTTGGGTGTGTTACAAGGCCTGATACCTTGGAGAGACTGGGAGTTAGGTAGCCTGTGCTTTAGAAATGCCATTTGAGGTTGGAGGCTGCCTGTAAGCCAAGTTGCCAGGTAAAGATAAAGCATTCCTGTAAAAGCCTCAGTAGTTCAGAACCTGAGTTTTTGAGAAATGGTGTCTCTCCCCCTGACAAAGTACTATAGCAGAGCTGAGTAGACGCTCTTACACTGCAACACATATAAGCAGGAAGAACCTGCTTTGGATCTTGCCCTCAGATCCTATAGAGCATGGAGGAAAACTGCAAGATTCACCCTCCCTCCTAGGGATTTGAAGAGAAGCAAAGTTGAAGTTTGGTGGGAGTGAGGGGGATGGTATCCTCTTACTATGTCTGCTGTTGGCCATCTCTATGCTCATTTGTCAGAGGGCAGTTGACTGGGATATTCATTTTGGGAGATACATTTTACTAGTGCTCCCTTAAGCGTGGAATAGGCACAAATGTGTGAAGGAAGCAAAGTGAGGGCCAAACAAAGATCTGACACACAGATTGAACCATGCCCTTACAGTGAGGGAAAGTAGCCCCATCCTCCCAGAGCTATACCCAGCACTGGAATAGCACAAGGGAAGGAGCCTAGGAATGCATGAAAGGCTGGTTCTGCCTTGTGGTATAGAGAGACACAATGGTACAATCTGCCTCGCACCCAGCATAAATTACTGTAGCTTTAGGACTGCAGTAATGTACAGCTGGTTGTAGTGGCCCTTTCTGAGGATATGTCTACACAGTGCAAGGCAGTGCCATGACAAGCCCCACAAAGCTATCTCTTGCTCCTGACCTGAAGAGGTGTGTTCTCACTATCCTGTTTCTGAGCAAATTTAATTAGCCCAGGTGAAGCACCACGTGAACATGACTAAAATGCTTCTAATTCAGATGGCAGCTCACAGAGCTAGATCAGGAAACTCTGCACAGTGCTCTGGTCCATACCCAAAGGGACCCCAGGCTGTGCTGCAAGGGGGACAACCATAGATTCAGTTCAGTGTTCCCTATTCTCCAAGGAAATCTCTACATTTGGGGTATTCCTTTGTGAAGAGAGCTACTGTTTATGGGTCCTTTGCACTGCTGACTCCAGGTAGATGCAGAATCGGGCCCCATCTCTTAAAGAAAGGATGAGACCTACTGGCAAGACCAAGCAATTCTTGTCTGAGAAAACTCTAAAATGTGGGCAGACCCTCGTGTCCAGTGTCAGCCTTCCAGCATCTTCCTTACTAAGTTAAAAATAAAAGAGAGAAGCTCCTAGGGACACACACGTAGGCAAAGAGACTCTACTAATTCTCAGCTTTGTTTGTAGCAGCTGGGATTCTGCTAATGGGCTGAGGTGAGCCCACCTTAGTCTATAATGGTGGGCTCTTTTCTGAATCATTACCATGTTGGTTCATGCTATCAGACAAGGAGAGACAGAAATAGAGGCATGAAGTAAATGGGCCCTTTTCTTCTGTTGTCCCTCTTAAAATAATATCAGTAACAAAGGAAGTTTCACTGATTTGCACAAAGTTATTTTTTTCAGTATCGGGAATAAGGTTTCAGAATTACCCTCCCTCCCCCCGTCTTGCCTGAATCATGCACACATTCAGACTGAAAAAAATGGACACACAAGAATTTGCAAAGGAAAATAAGACACTAGGCAGAGCAAGCTTCCAGAATTTCCTACCTCTATTTTAACAAGACAAAGAATATGCTCAAAGCATGGTTCTAATACACCAGGTCAATGACATTCATCTCTATTGTTTATTTCAGAATAAAACAAATGGCTACATGGAGTCCACCACCCCTGTCCTCAAATGAAACCAGCAGCCCGAGCAATTCAACCCTCTGCCCAGATCTGAAGGAATGGTGGGATGTGGTATACCAAGTTATGCCGACATACATCAATATAGTTTGTATTATAGGTACATTGGGAAATATATTTGTTTTCTCTGTTTTTTTACTATACAAGGGCCGCTTGAATGTGGCTGAAATCTACTTTGTGAATCTAGCAGCTGCTGACCTGATTTTCCTTGCATGCTTCCCTTTCTGGGCTGAGAACATCAGGAATGAATATAACTGGCCTTTCACGAACTTCCTTTGTCGTATCACCAATGCATCTATCAAGCTAAACATGTACACGAGCATCTACTTGCTAGTGGCCATCAGTGTGGACCGCTACTTAGCTTTTGCTCACACTCTGACCAGCCGAGGAAAACGAAGCAATGCACAGGCCAAAGTGATGTGCCTGCTCATTTGGGGATTTGGAATTGTTATGAGCATCCCAACATTTATGTTTCGCTCTGTGAAACATGTGCAGAACTTGAATATCTCAGCTTGCATCCTAGCCTTCCCTAGTGAATCATGGGAGACAGCCGATCGCCTGACATTAAATGCCCTGGGATTTGTAATACCATCAATAGCAATCATAGTATTTAATTGCCAGATAGTTCGTTCTCTACGAGAAAACAAGCGAAGTCAAGCAAAACTCAAAACAAAGATATCAAAGGACCACACAAACACAAAAGCCACCATGTTGATCTTCACAGTGGTGCTGACATTTCTTCTCTGCTGGGCTCCCTGCCATTTTTTCCTGTTCCTTGATTTCTTATTCAGAATGAAAGCTGTGAAAGGCTGTTTCTGGGAAGAGCTGATCAATTTTGGGAGCCAATTTACTTCTTACCTTGCTTTTACCAACAGTTGTCTTAACCCTGTGATTTATGTATTTTTTGGGAAATACTTCAGGGAGAAGACTTTCAAAGTTTATACACAGTTTTTTCCCAGTGGATATCCTTTACAATGCATGGCACCAAGAGAGAGATCCTCATATTTTACTTCTGGCTTGAAACAAGTTATTTTAACATAAGGACCTTCCGTTCCTGTTGGATTGTGGTATCACCACTGATTTCAAAGACAATAAGGAAGATTCACATGAAGAATATTGGATTAGTTTTGCCTGTAATTGTAGAATGCATATTTATTAAAGTAAATCAACTTGGCTACTTATTTGTCCCAGAGTTTGTTTTGCAGTTGATATGCATTGCATTCAAATGCATAAAGCTACATTTTCACCACAGGGGTAATTGACACAGATTCAGACTAAAGGAAATCCTGCATGAAAGCAGATATCAGAAAGATGCCTTCTTAAAATCATCTCTGGCCAGGGTATATTCTTCAAGAAAGGGAGGAAAGTGGATCCTGCAAACTACAGGCCCATCAGCCAGACCTCTATCCCGGGGAAGATCTTAAAAAAGATTATCAAAGAGACCATTCTCAACAGACTGGCCGACGGCAACATCCTGAGGGATAGCCAGCACGGGTTTGTTGCGGGTAGGTCATGCTTGACCAATCTTATCTCCTTTTATGACCAGGTGACCTATCACCTGGACAAGGGAGAAGAGATTGATGTCATATATCTTGACTTCAGAAAAGCCTTAGATCTGGTATCCCATGATCACCTCTTGGCAAAACTGGCCAACTACGGCCTTGGGCCCACCACGATCCGCTGGCTGGGGAATTGGCTCCGTGGTCAGACCCAGAGGGTGGTGGTTGACAGAAGTCAATCATCATGGTGCTCTGTGACCAGTGGGGTCCCCCAAGGCTCTGTCCTTGGACCTATATTGTTCAACATCTTCATTAATGATGTGGACATTGGTATCAGAAGCAGACTGGCCAAGTTCACCGATGATACCAAACTCTGCAGTAAAGCATCCACACCTGAGGACAGGAGGGTGATCCAGGCTGACCTTGACAGGCTCAAGAAATGGGTGGATGAGTACCTGATGGTGTTTAACACCAAAAAATGAAAGGTTCTTCACCTTGGTAGGAAAAACCTGCAGTGTCCTTATAGGCTCGGAAGTGCTACACTGGTTAGCACTACGGATGAAAGGGATTTGGGGGTCATGATTGACCACAAGATGAATATGAGCCTTCAATGTGATGCTGTGGCCAGTAAAGTGAGCAAAATACTGGCTTGCATCCATAGATGCTTCTCAAGCAAATCCCAGGACATCATCTTCCCACTGTACTCAGCCTTGGTGAGGCCGCAGCTGGAGTACTGCATCCAGTTTTGGGCTCCTCAATTCAAAAAGGATGTGAAGATGCTTGAGAGAGTGCAGATGAGAGCCACGTGCATGATCAGAGGTCAGGAAAACAGACCTTACGAAACAGGCTGAGAGCTATGGGACTCTTTAGCCTGGAAAAGCGCAGGCTCAGGGTGATCTGATGGCCACCTATAAGTTTATCAGTGGTGTTCACCTGGATCTGGGAGAACAATTGTTCACCACAGTGTCCCTAGGGATGACAAGGTCGAACAGTTATAAATTCCAGCAAGACCATTTCAGGCTGGACATAAGAAAGAATTTCTTCACTGTCTGAGCCTCCAAGGTCTGGAATAGCCTGCCACCGGAGGTGGTTCAAGCACCTACATTGAATGCCTTCAAGAGAAATTTGGATGCTTATCTTGCTGGGATCATCCTATGACCCCAGCTGACTTCCTGCCCCTTGGGCAGGGGGCTGGACTCGATGATCTTCCGAGGTCCCTTCCAGCCCTAATGTCTATGAAATCTATTAAATCTATATAGTCAGCAATGTGGACGAAAGCCTCTAAATTCTATAGATTGTTCATGGGAAGACAAAATTAATAGAATTTTAAGCCTATCATGAGCTAAGGATCAAAGGCAATCTGGGATGTTCCAAGAGTTGATAAGGAGTTCAAAAAGTTATCACACAGAACACTTGAAATGCAGCTGTGTTATAATACAGGTAAAAAAAAAAAACTTGATGGCACTTACAGAAAGAGGCCATAGCAAAGTGTCATTGTCTTAGTAATACTTTTGGCAATACCAAAAGTTATAACATGTTTAATACAAATATTCCCATGTAAATCTGTTATAAATAAGCTCAATTTGCATCCCTGGAGCTACATGGATATATACCATCTAAAGGGCTAACACTGTGACTGTGTCAGCATGCTAAAAGACACCTCATTTAAACAAGGATTCTTTTGGTTTTCTCCATACAACTTTTACCTGGAAAAGGACTGTACCTGTTTTACTGTACATTTTAATATATTGTAAAGGCACCAAGAGCCCTCAGTATGCACTTACAAAGCAAAGTGAAAAAAACCCAACATATTTCTATCTCATGGTTGCCTTGCACTCCCTGTTTATTGAACCTGCTGCCCCTTACTCTTTACCAAGAAACTAAGAACCTCCCTTCCCCACAGCCTGTATTTATACAGCACCTTACATATTGGGACCTTATCTGTGACTGGAATACTGTACTTAGCTATTTTACAAATATAAATATTAAGATCTCCTATAAGGGTGGACAGAATAACAACCTTTTCCTTTCTTTCCCTGTATCTAGAGTGGACCAGAAGGAAGTCAGCCCAGAGAAACCCAACCTGCTCTTTCCTTGGTAAAATAGATCTGCTGGCATACCCCTACTGTCTTGGTCTAATGTCTGTATTTACTCTGATCTTAATAAAATTTCCTACAGACACTTTTGAGCAAGGAAAACCTGTTGGAAAAGGTTGGAAGAGGCTACACATAACAAAAAACTACTGCCTTACCAGACTGGGTTAAGAGATCATGAAATGCTCATTTTGTGTTGTGTTTTTTAGATAAGTTTGTGAATTAATCTATGCCAAATGAACTTTTATTCCAGTGAGTCATCAGAGAGTAAAAATATGCTTATGGTCCACCCAAAACATAATGCACAATGTGTTTGGTTAAAAATAAAAAGGGACGATTATGCATTTAGAACCATAGAAGGAGACTGAAACTGAAAAAAATTGCGGAGATATGTGCTTGGGGACCTTAAAAGGCAAGCAAATTATGTCCTTTCTGCCTGACCTACTGTTGCACATATGAATGCACATACACAACTTAGGGGATAGTTTTATTTATTTAAACACAAACAGTGATTAATTTTGGGCATAATCTCCAATAACCTCAGTAAGCATGTGTTAAAGGCTTTAATGAATGCTTCAATTATGCTTCAGATGTCTACAGCTATCATATACTGGGTGCATCTACACATGATGCTACATCGCCATGGCAATGTGCTATGACAATGTAGCATTGGTGGTCACAAGCCATGATGCCAGGTACATCACCGTAGCAATGTGCTTCCTCATTATAGTGCATTGCTGTGACATAGCAGCTAAAAAGTTATCCAATATCCAGCAGCTAAAAAGTTATCCAATTTGCTAATATCCAAATAAGCATTAAATGTGAAGAAAAGGTAAACTGAAAGTGTGCACAGAGAGGTAGCCACAATTGTGCCAGCAGGGAAAGAATTCTTTGTTTGAAGATTGTATGTGAAAAGGAACTGAGGAAGAAAGAAGCACACAGGGGTGGGCTTTATACTACGTAAGCTGAATAGAAATCTTAAATCCTAAAATACCACATTCTTTTGGGCAGGACTGCTATAAACCTATAGTGTCTATTCTAGTAGTGGCCATGTTACCTCACATTCTCCCAAACTCATAACACAAGCCACCTAAACTCTTACCCCTATCTGTCACAACTCATCCCTCAGTATTGAAATGTGAGCTCCCATCTCCAAGTCACCAATATTGCCATTCTTCCATTTGTTACATCTTCAAACAGATGTGCTTTGTGTTTATTGTGCTGCTACTCATCACACTTGGGAGGAGCTCCACAGAAACAGCTGCAAAACATCCCCCTTAAGGTCCCCTTTTCCATGATACCTACTAACACCTCCCTCCCCTCAAAAACCAACTTGATAGCATGTGGGCAACTGGTGTACCAATAATATTGTCTATCACTGTTTCACTGTATTCCTCTCCATCCTTCCATATCAACCTGTTGTGTCTTGTCTTATACATCACTTGTAAGAGCTCAGGGGCAAGTGCTGCCCTTTTTTCCTGTGTTCACCACATCCATGAATAGGGTTTCCAGGCACTACTACTACTACTACTACTACTACTACTAATCATAATA
Organism: Alligator sinensis; assembly: GCF_000455745.1. NCBI lineage: Eukaryota > Metazoa > Chordata > Crocodylia > Alligatoridae > Alligator > Alligator sinensis. The sequence continues at coordinate 39,520 of NW_005842629.1, read as the reverse complement.
TAAAAGCCTTGGTCTGTCTGGCCGTAACACTTTATTCTCATTCTGATTAGTTGTCCAAGAGCATTCTGGACAGGAGGCAGTGGTGGCAGCGTGCTACCATGATGGCAGGGACAGAGTGGCTGGAGTGGGAGAGTAAGGCCAGCGCTGCTGGCCTTGCCCCCTCTCCCCCTCTGCTCTCTGCAGGTAGCGGTGGCATGGGGTACTGGCCAAAGGGAACGGAGGGGACAGCAGGGCAATTCGCAAATTCCTGATGGGCAATTGGCTAGTAATAATAACAATAATACACTTACCAGTAGAATTAATTTAAACAATTAGGATGCATACCTATAAAACAGAATTATAGGGAGGGCTGGTGGCCTGATATTTGCCATTATAAAACCAGGGTCATAACTGCTTATAACTAAACATGAATTGTTCAGACTGCCATTGTCCATGCCAAGTGTCTACTTCACCTCTTTCCTTCCACCTCGCCTAGCAACTTCTCAGAATGAGACTCGGGAAAGAAAAAAGTACATATTGTTTTGTTCTTTTAATAAAGTCTTTTGAAAAATTACATCACTGCATCCCTGTAAAAAAAAAAATCCAAATTTAGTCAATTTGCAGGCCTTTTGGTTGGGGTGGGAAGTTTACATAACCTCTATGAAGTATAACAGCTAAAACCTCTGAAGAATCTCACCTAAGTGAGCACACTCAAGTCCCTCCCAGCACCCAGTGTTGACTGGACCATACAAGTTCCCTCTTTACAAGAGTGACTGAGCATGCTGCATTCCCTCACGACTCGTCACGGATGACTGAACACATTCCCCCTGGCTACAGAGGCAAAACCAGATTTTTCTTGTAATTAATGTTCTAGATTGGAGCAGAGCCAGGTACTCAATTCAAAGCAGTGAGCACAAGAAAGACAGACTCAATGACCCTTTGCTGGCATCCAAGACCACAGAAAAGAAAGATACGTGATTTGAAGGAAAGGAGTACAAAAGGTAGACTAGAGGGCTTGGAAGGGAGTCAATTGGGTAAGTCTGGAACTTAACTAGGAGGAGAGAAACTGGGACTGTGTTTGGCTGAGCAAGGACCCCAAGATCCAAGAGAGACAGGAAAGGCCAGGACTAGGAGAACCAAGTGGACAGGGAGATTAGAAGCCAGGAAGCAAATTGCAAAGGGGAGAAGGAGGAACACTAAAAATGAATAAGGAATTGAGGTGAAGATAAGAGACTGGGATTGGCTGGGAAAAAAAGATGAAGAACCAATGGAGAACAATTGTGGGAAGGAGAGACAAATCTGACAAAATACTGTACTGAGGAAAACTGCTATGGATTTAGGCAAGGAGTTGGAGATGAGCATGGGAGAAAGATAGCATGCAATGACACTGCCTGTATTTCATTTGCTTTTTTAAAACATTAAGGCAGTTGCTCATAAAAAAAAAACTACATTAAAAAGTAACTTGCAAGTCAAGAACTTGAAGAAAATGCTAGAATTAAGGTTTTGCTGGTTTATGATACAGTCTAAATACTAACTTTTGAATGCTTGACTTTGCAGACCTACTCATTTTTCCTTTTATGTATTTTTGTGTGTGTCAATGTCTGCATGTGTGTATCCACACAAGTTTTTTTGTATTGAAGAAAAACATATCTATCCATTTATATATGAACAAATAAATAGTTTTCCTAAGACATGAAATCATCTTTTCCTGCATATGGTTAAATGATAAGAAATATATTGGTAACAGCAGAGCTGCATATAGTGTAATGAATTCTGACATAAAACTATCATTTACAAAATATATAATTATGCTGAAGGACTTGCAGATTTTATTGAGACAAATAAGCTTAATAATTGGAATTGAAAGGTTTAGAAGGGAGACTAGAATAACTCTATGGGGAGAACAGCTACTGGATACATTCAGTCACAGATGGATAGGCCCCACCCTTGCCTCTTTCAAAGAGAGACTGTCCCCATGGTGGTGATCATTCCTTTCTTTTTTCATGTCCTTGTGGCAAGGTATTTACTATTTAGCAGAATTCACAGATTTGTTTGGAATCTGACAGGGCTGCATCATAAGCACTTCTGTCCATGGTAGTGATGAGCACTTAATATGTGGGGCACCTGAGTCCTGTGGCCTTCTCAAATACCCTTCTCTGGGGTCTTGCCAGGTGAGGACTCTGGTTGCATGTGAAGAGCCACGTTAGATCCTTGACATTTTCCTTGCACTTCACCTTTTTTCTAGAAAAAGATTAGATCTCTTTGTCAGGCTGTGACTGGCAGGGATAGTCACTGAGAAGCACTAGCTCTTAATAGGGACAAATGAGGAATAAACTCCACACCAGAGCACTGCTACACAGGTTGTCCAAAAGGTTCAACAAGCTGCCTTCATTACATCCACAAATCTAACAAGTCATTTAAACCTTCCAGCAGCCATGGTGGGTGCTAAGAGGTAGTGCTAAGAAATCTATTTAAAGGGGGATCACTACATTTACTAAGGGCATGGAGTGGCAAGGGTGCTAAGGTGCACAGTTGACAACACAGAGGTTGTACATTCAAGGCCATAGGAGAAGTGCTCACAGCACAACCCGTCAGATTCCAATGAATCTGTGAATTCTGCTAAATACCGTATCACAAGGAAATGAAAACGGAAGGACTATGCTCACTGCTCCCTGGTTGTCAAGCAGATTATATGACTGATAGAATGGAAGTTGTCAGCAAAACATCTAGTTGAGCAATAAGTCGCAAAAGCCCTACTTTACCACCAAGGCTCCTTAATCTTGTGGACACAAGGCACCTTCTAGGCAATTGCTCGGAATTGCTCACAATAGCTATACTTTCCTCAATCACTGGTGCAGTGCTCTACACCACAGGTTCCAGAGATCCTCCCCTTTCATAGTTAATTCAAACACATTAAGGATCACGTTTCCTTTCTCAAACTCAATTTCTTTTCTCATTCATCATATTCATGCATGCAGACAAAAGCCACCAACATGTGAAACTAATCGTGTTTTTCCAGGAAGACAATGGGTGCAATTCTATGACCTTTATAGTCCCATTAATACATACTAAGATTGTTGTAATATTTCCCTCAGAGAACTTTCCAAACTTTTACAATACCACTGAGAAGTGTGATGTGACTGCTATGGAATGAAAAGAGTTCATCCATCACTCAGCATGGGTATAATAATCAGCAAAGCCATTTAATCCAGAGCTTCAAGCATGCCTTTTCCTACTGCCAGAACTTCCCTGTTACTAAGGCTAGGGACAGAAGTTACACATAAACCAGTTTAAGTGATCAGAAACTGGTTTAAACCTGTAACAGAACAGAAGTTCAGTGCATATATACCAATTTCAAAATGGCTAAAAATGGTTTAAAATAAACCTGGTTGAATGTAGTATCAGAATTAACTGATTTAGGTCAAACTGGTTTAGGAAACTTCTATCCCAGACCCCTTCCTGGTTCAAGTTAAATCAGAGTCCCCCACCATTCTAGCATGCTTTAGCTCTGGGGCTGGGCTGTGCTGTCTGCTTCAGAGAGCAGGGCTGGCCCCACCCCTCTGATCCCTAGATGGAGCGGTGAGGGCTGGGTCAGTGGCCTCACTTACTGGCTCACTACCCCTCCCACCTCCCCAGCAAACCCTGCCCAGGGTCTGGGGTCTGGGGCCAGGGAGGGGGGTTAAACCACCTTCCCCTGAGTATGGAGCTGCCCTGCCCTACTTACTTACTACTAGCTGCAACTGTGGAACTACAAATCCCAGAGGCACCTGGAAGCAGGAAGAGGACATAATGAGTAACCCTGCAGAGTCCTGCTGCTGTGATTGTGGACTGCAAATCCCAGAGACCTCAGAGGCAGCAGAAAAAGGAAGTGAATACACAGTCCATGCTGGCTGTGTGCCAGAGAGCTGTGCTGTAGTACCCCTTGGCTTCTGGCCTGAGCCGCTGTAGGCATGTGGCTGCAATTTCCTGAATCAAAAGTGAATGTCAGTTCATTTGCTTATTGGTTCAATCTTTGTAGCTTAGACTAACTTGCAAAGACTTAATCAATTCAGCCTCAGGCTTTTTGACTGTCTGTACTTAGCCTCAGCAGGTTTAAATCACAGTTAATGGAGCTACCTGAACCAGTGGAGAATCTTGCTTCAACAGCAGAGGAAGATGATTTTGTTTTCTATTCCATCACATCATTAAACTGATGCTGAAGTCAATGGAGCTACACCAGCTTAAGCCAGTGTAAGGAAGGGGAGACTCCGGCTCACTGTATTTTTTTTACTATGAAATTTGTTAGCCATAGAAGTGTTGGATAAAAATTGTGAGGAATGGTACCCTTGATGCAGAACATAAAAATGGTAGCAAGTGGGATGGTTTAACTGTTCTGAGGTATGTCATGAAGAAATAGAAACCTGCATCATTTCCTGTTGGGTAAATGGAAAATCCTATTAGCTTAAGTTTTGAAGAAAGGTAACCTTTGAAAATGAAAGTCAAAATTTTGTTCTTGACTCAAAAGGCCTGAGGCAGCTGACATAGAGACTGGTATTACACCAACAGCAAGAAAACTTCTAAAGGTCAAGGGTCTGAGTGTAGAGAGTCTGAAACACACTGCCAGCCCTCAGAAGCACTGAAGTTCAAAGTGAGGCTTGTTGCCAAAGTTGCTTTATTTTTATCTGTTGGTTCAATGCCAGCTTTGTGATGCAGGCTCCTGCATGGTGTGATGCAAAACACACGCAGCAGACACATAATATACACTCTGACGTTGAGACTTGCCAGGGGCTGTTTTTTATGGAGCTAATGTACTGTAGAAGTAAGCACCTGAAAATCTCTCCTGTGTTTTAAGTGTTGCGGTGTACTCACAGGGTCAAAACATTTTTGAGAGAAGTCTGTTAAGCATAAGGGAAACCCTCCTATTCTGCCCACACATCTGAACCAAAGCAGGGCAACTAAATGGGTGGTGGTATGCCTGGAGAAAGCCCACTTTGCATAGCACTGTCACTATGCAGATAACCGTGCAAATTAATGCTCTTCTCATTGGCATTAATTCCTTTAGATTCTTGCTCTGAATCCTCTCCCTCTCCAGAATTAGAACGAGGAGATGAGGTGGCCTGTAGATCAAGTCTATGCTGCCAACAGGAAGAAAACTATCAGTAAGTAGTGCATGGGGATTAGCCATCTTCATGAATACCTGGGGCTGAAGAACCAGACTCTCTGGAAAAGGCAGAGCCTACAACTTAAACTGCAGACAGTTGGAATATTTTAGAAAGGTTCTTCATAGGAAACCATGAACTGACATGAAAGAACAGAAGCCAAAATGGCATTAAACAAAAACAGCTGGGACTGGTCAGAGCTTTGTTCTGCCATGATCCCCCCTAGTTCTGTTCTCTAGGCCTGTAAGCAAGGTTATGAGAAAGTATGTGTCTTTCTTTGCTTGGCATTGAAAGGAGTCCTGTCAAGCTATACTTCATGGCTAGAGTGGTGTCAGCCATACTGATGAAGAGACAACTGACTGGGACAGAAAAATATTGGGAAAACCAGTATGTTTGGGGGGGCGGGTAGGGTGCACGTGTGTGCACGTATATGGGGGCTACTAGGGTTAGAAAGTTTCCTGTGATATGCAAATCTCTAAAGCTTGTCCTAAAGATGCTGCTTGTGTCCTGACACCACAAAAGTGAATGAAACAAGGCAAGAGAAATAAAGGAAAAGGATCTTCAGGGCATGACTGGAAACTAAGGAAGACAAGGAAAGGTAATTATATTTAGTGAAGCTGTGCCTGTCAGAATTGAAGTTTCCCACATGCCAAAGTTCATGGCACTTCTTCACTGAACTGTCTTTGTGAATCAAGAGTAACACTGAAGTTCCATACTGCTTATTAAAGATGCACACTTCACTTGTTCATATCAAAATCTAATTTCTTCCGTTATGCATATATGGAATACATCCACTTCAACAGCCTGAAGGGACAGCTCAGTGGTCTAACTAACAATTATGCAAAGCAACATCTCAATTCCCTAAAACCACAAGCTTAGATTCTGTACCAGCTCGGGCCTTTGGCCTCCTGTCACAGTCAAACTGCGTATCAGTTTTTTTTTAAAACAAAGGCCTGTTTTCAGCAAGAGGAAAGGCAGAAAGGATGGTGTGCTGGTTAGGATGCTACCCGGGAACTTGGGAAACCTCATTTCAATTCCCAGCAGTACCACAGATTTTCCGTTTAATTTTAGACTAACACACATCTGTCAAATGTCTCTATAAGACACTTACACCCCTTTAAGCATCTGAATCACTAAATACAATCCCAATCCAGCCTTCAGGAGAACTAAAAAGCAACAAGGACCTCTAAATCCCTTAGGCACTTCCCCTGTGGCCTTCTGAGCATTTTTTCCAAAGGGCTCCACTGAAATTTCTACCTCTGCTTATGCTCAGCTGTGATCCTAATCTTCCCTGGGAAGCATCTACATTCCATGCAAGTCCCAAAGCTTTAGTTTCAGAGTTAGTAACTGAGGCTGAAGGAGGGCACTCCCAACTTTCAGCCCAAAAGCCTTGGGGGTGGGGCATTTGCCCAGAAAGTGGAAGACCCTGGTTTGAGTCCTGGCTCAGCCAAGGGAGTCTGAAGTCACATCTGCCACTTCCAAGCAAAGACAATGGGCTAGACAAGATCCTGTTGAAGCTGTAGCAGTGGGAATCCAACAGGAAAAGAATTGTGAGTCCAGAAGGAAAACAGGCAAGAGGGATTATGACTTTATGGATCAGTGAGGAGGGTGCTGGCCTTGGATCAAAGGAGATTGGGGTTTGGACCTGTGCTTCCCATGATTTTTATTTGTTTTGCATTGAATAAAAGGTGTGAACTCCATTGGAATATGGTCGAAACCCAGATCTCTCTTCCTCCCTTCTAGGCAAGTACCCACTTGGGCCATAGTCACACCCCTTCTTGAAGGTTCCCCTTCTAGACCCATTGCTCTTCCTCTGTTTCTCTCTTGGATTTCCAAGCCTAGCTTACTAAATCACTATATGATGTAGCAGAGTAGGTGTTTCCACTGCAAAAAGAGGAAAGAGCCATGTACTTCCCTAGCTGAAGTAGGACTGGCAAAGTCTGCCAATTGTCAGAATAACAACCAATTTGTGCAAAAGGAATTAGGATTGCTCTCTGGGTGTGGTCTGAGAGAGCAGGATTACTATGGGCCTCTCTGGGTAGATTTGGATCACACCCTAGGTGGGACATGTAATTCTTGTGTTACACATGGGGAAAGGTTTAACAGTGGAGGAACTGGGCCTTAGTTATAGGTCTCAGCTCTCCTTCTGTAAAACTGTATTGAGCATCACAGTTTAGAGGCTCATACTTAGAGGGCATGAGGTACCCAGGTACCTCACTAGTGGCATTATACAAGTACTTCACACAGCCCTTTAAAAATCAAGTTCTCTGTATTCTGTAGGGGCACATGGTATTTATTTGAAGAGTGTCTTTGGCCAAAATTTAATTTCACCATTATACAACATGTTTACCTTGGGTTTGATGCCAACTCCAACTCCCAGAGGTAGCTGAATTTTTAAGGTGCTGCATGAAACAAGTTTGGAAATGCAGCAGGTTGGTATGTACATAGACTATTAGCCGGATCAAAGCATCTGTGAGTCTGTACTCTCAACATTTACTTAGGTCACCAGGCCCTTTAAAAGTAAACAACTTACTTCATCCTTAAAAATGTACTATTAACCCATTTGTCTGCTGCTCCATAGGAAAAATGGAACACCCTTAAACTATACTATACATAATAATGATTTATATAGATATTTCAAACAGCATAATGTCTCCATAATCAAAGGATGATTTGGTCATTTCTAAATAAGGGGTCCTACCAGTATAATGGGAATCAAGGGCCCAGTTTCAGCCCAAAATAAAATATATGGGAGATTCTGAATCTGAAACTTTCTTCCAGATTTGCACTTCCAGATCTATCACACTGCTGCACTTTCTGCCTAGCCCATCTAAAAAATTTAGAAAATTAATATTTATCTGCCCCTGGCTGCCTGTCATGTAGCCCTTGATGGCTTGCCAAAACTCAGTAAGCAGCCCTCCACCCAAAATAATTGCCCACCCCTGGCCTACAGTAATTTTTAAGTATGATTACAATCTCTGTGGCACAATGGTGAAAGGTGCCCCTTTGTACAACAGGTCAGTTGTATATTCTTTTTCAGATTATAATTGTTCTATCTAATTATTAGAAACATGCCCACATACTCTGATTTTATGAAGACAGGCTCATTTTTTATAGGATACCTCTGGATTTTTCTTCAGGACACATGAGATATCTCCATTTTTAGTTGAGTAATCAAAATGTGGGAGTCATTTATGCTTGTCCAAGACTACTGCTATAATACTGAGCATTTGTTTGTGTTTACCAGAAACAGAAAGTCCAGACAGTTGAGTTTTCATCTGAACAATGTCTGGTGTGAAGGGGAGCTGAATGAGTGTAGACGCTAACACTTCTCCAGCGTTTTATGAAACACATTCCAAAATATTAGGTTACTGGAAAAAACATCATCCGCTCCAAAAATTTGAAAGCATTGTTGTCAAGTCAGAAGCTTCCAACAATAACACCACTTTACATTAACAGAAAACAAACCCCTCCCCCCCCCCCCAAAAAAACACCTACATCACAGAAGAAGCCAGTAGCATGAATATACTCATCACCCTAACTAAAGAAAGAAGATGCATAAAGTTATTTTCCTGTCATTGTTTGCTGAAATTTTCTGTGTAAAAAATATTAAAAATAGAACAATCATTCTTTCATTTATAAAGTCTCATTTCAATGAAAACTGAAAAAAAATGGGACATAAGGCAAAGTTATAAATATTGTTTTAATTAATGTTTCAGTCACCTCCAGGATGGCATGTGAATAAATCAGGAAACCAATTTTTGATGTAGGGAGCAAAATCATCATCATCAGTTTTTCAGAATCATTGTACAGTGATTTGTTATTTATTTATTGCTGTAATTTATTATTGAGCTTTATTACTATTTATTACTCTGGTAATAACACATGATATAGAATACCAAAATAAATGCTTTCTTTTTCCTTACATATGCAACTAATTTATAGCATTTTTTAGCATTTTCAAACTGACGGGCTCTTTATGAGAAAGATAGGGGTGCACCAATAGAGATTTTGGGGGCCGATTTTTAAGGAGCCATATTGGTCGATACTGATCTGATTCTGATATGCAGCCCCACAGCCTGGAAAGCAGTGCCTGGCTGGTAAGTCTGTTGTGGGGGAAGGGGTGGGGGAGGGATCAAGGCCCCCATGGTGAGGGAGGGAGTGGGGCTAGTACTGGGGCTGGAGCAGGGGCAGGGGAAGGTGCTGGTGCTGCCCAGACAGGGTGGGGCAGACCACAGGAAGGAGCCACAGCTTGTCCAAGGGGAGCAGAGAGGGGAGGGGTGGCTCCCGCCGCTGTATGCACTCTGAGAGAGCATGGGGGGGGGGCATGTGACCCCAGATCTGCACGTGGGGCAGGGTGGACTACTGCTACAGACTGGGGCCAGGACTGTGCTGGGCTCTTCCCAGCAGAGGGCTAAGCCGGGCTGCGCTTGGGGCAGGCAGTGGTGGTACTGGAAGGAGGCGCAATGGAGAGGCTACAGTGAATTTTGAGGTGGCTGCAGTCCCCCCAAACCCCTCTCCCAGCACCGCTGCTGCCTGCCCTGAGCGCAGCTCAGTCCAACCCCCCGTGGGGAAGAGCCTGTCACAGTCCCAGTCCCAGCCTGCAGTAGCAGCCTGCCCTCACCCCGTGCGCAAATCCAGGGCACATGCCCTCCTACCCTGTACCCTCCCAGGGTACATGTGGCAGCAGGAGCTGCCCCCCCCTCTACCCCCTGGATGAGCTATGGCCCTGTCCTATGCCCCACCCTGCCCTGCGCATGCACACAGCATTTATTGGCCACATCAGACCAAAAAGCCAATTGCCAATACTCTGAATTTTCCTCGTATTGGTGCTGATCCAATATGAGACCAACATATTGGTGCACCTCTAGAGAAAGAGCATTTGTACTCAGCTCATTTCAGTTAATTACTCATTATCATATTTCCACTTGTTGTAGAATAGGGCAGCAGCTACTTCAGGGTTAAAGTTGGATGGGTTTTGCTGCATTTGTGTTGTTCTCAGCTTGTTCACACAACAATTAGAACATACCAGCTGCTGCCCTGGCAAGGTGAGTGGAGGGGAGGCAGCAAGGAGGAACAGGGCACCAGCCCTGGGCACTAATGTACAGGAGACACCAGTATGCCCTCCTCCCCCAGGAGTCTTTGCCACAGAAGGCTCACCCAGCAGGTGCAGTCCCATGCCCAGCAACATATCTGGGAGGTAAAAGGGGTGAAACAATGCCCCTGTCAGCAGGCTTTGCCATAGGAGGCAAAATCCTGCCTCCATTCCCCCCTCCCACCCCAACGAAAGTGGGTGGTGCAAACGGGGCACCAGGAACACTGGATCCTGTGCCACTGTTTGTTGCCCACCAGCAACAGTCTAAGCCCATGCTGCAACAGTAAAAAGGAGAGCTCCTCCAAGTAAGACACCTCTCCCTCTTGCATCCCCAATCCCCGACCCCTTCCTCTAGTGATCAGTAGGGCTGCGTGAAGCTTCAGTCCCTGATTTGATTCAGCGGAGATTTGGCCTGATTCAATGGCTGACTCTGAATCCAAATCTAATCAGAGGATGCTTTAATCTCTCTGAATCAAATCAGAACCCTCCGAATCAATTCGGAGAGATTTGGAAAGATTCAGCAATTTGGACATAGACACAGTTTAAATGTTTTTTCTACATACCTCTAGGTAGCAGGCGACTCATGAATGCTGCAATGCTGGGGTGCATGGAGTGTCCCACAGAAGTGCAGGGGGCTCCCCAGCATGCTCGGCAACAGACCCAGAAGTGGACCAGAAGCACTTCCAGTCCACTTCCAGGTCCGCCAGCTGCATGCTGGAGGGTCCCTCCACACACCCCCACCCCGGCTCAGCACCCAGGGCTCCCCCACAGCCAATTGCCAAGCCAGGGCCCCCCCCTACGCACTCCCCAGCAGGGACAGTGATCCAAATCAACAAATTGAATCACTGTCCCTGATTTGGGTCGAATCCAAATTGAATAGGGCCTGCTTCGCATACCCCAAGTGATCAGCATAATTCTGCCTCTCCCTTGCTCACTCTGGATGCTGAAAGAACTGGATATGCCTTTGGTGAAATGTTCCCCTTTTGAAAGGGATCCAAGTATTTGTGCATCCACCTAAGATGAGAAGCCTAAGAAATAGAGACTGGAACTGGCAAGGTGAAGAAACTGGGGCTGGGAGACAATGAGTGCATGGTGAGACAGAGGCCCTGAGGAGGGAAAGTCATGTGGGATCATTTAATTACAGACCACATCAATAGTTAGAACAGTTTTCCAGTAAGTGATCCTGTCACCTTAGTTGTATTCTTTTATTACATTTGTGCAGGTGTGTTTGTCTATGTAGGGCCAAAACTACTATTGATGCCCCTTTATTTCACTCCTTCTGCACAGAAAAAATGAAAATTCCAGTATTATTTGAGACAAATCCTCATTAATTAAGAATTATTAAAAAATATTGAGTCAATGTTTGCAATGTTCTGGGGTTTAGTCTTTCTCCCTTCACTTATTCACTTTTAGTAATTACATTAAATTTATTTTCCAAAAATTTGCTTGCAGTTATGATTTCTAAGCACATAGTGATATATACTTATATAGACGGGATTGATTAGATCTGAATGAGTCATTGACATCCAGAAAATGTACTGGAAGCATAGAGCTGCTTTTCCTATTTGATGATTATTTGCAAACAGAATCTGATTTTTAAAAGTTCTTCACGGTGTGAAATTATTCAATGAATGGTTTATAGAAATGGTTTAGGTCACTGCAGCCTACAGAGTGACCTAAGACTTACATTGAGTATTTACAGTTTATTATTTGTGCTGTGTAAGTAGTCAAGGCACTTTTTGGTTTTTGGTTTTGTTTTTTTGCTGTTCAACTAGGCTACACAAACATTTTGATGTGAACAAGTGCTCCCAGGAGTACTGGGGACATTTTCTCTTTCGTAGATAGCTTGCAAAAAAAATTCTGCTGGCAACAATGTTTGTGAAAAGTGAAGAAAGGGGCATGCCATACAACAATGGTAAAGATTTTATAGATTTCATAGACAATCAGGCTGAAAGTGACCTCAAAAGATCATTGAGTCCACCCCTTGCCCCAGGGGCAAGAAGTCAGCAGGGATCATAGGATCCCAGCAAGATAAACATCCAAATGTCTCTTGAAGGCATTCAAAGCAGGTGCTTGAAACACCTCCGGCGGCAGTCTATTCCAAACCTGGGGGGCTCGGACAGTAAAGAAGTTCTTCCTTATGTCTAGCTTGAAATGGTCATGGAGGAGTTTGTGACCATTCAACCTGCTCATCCCTTGGGGTGCTCTGGTGAACAGACATTCCCCCAGATCCTCGAGAGCACCCCTGATAAACTTACAGGTGGCCATCAGATCACCCCTAAGCCTACGCTTTTCCAGGCTGAACAGTCCCATAGCTCTCAGCCTTTCATCATAAGGCCTGTTTTCCTGACCTCTGATCATGCATGTGGCTCTCCTCTAAACTCTCTCAAGCTTCTCCACATCTTTTTTGAACTGTGGAGCCCAAAACTGGATGCAGTACTCCAGCTATGGCCTCACCGAGGCCTGAGTACAACGGGAGAATGACATCCTGAGATTTGCTTGAGAAGCATCTATGGATGCAAGTCAGCATTTTGCTCACTTTACTAGCAGCAGCATCACATTGAAGTCTCATGTTCATCTTGTGGTCAATCATGACCCCCAAGTCCCTTTCGCCTGTAGTGCTAGCCAGCGTATCACTGCCGAGCGTATAAGCATGCTGCAGGTTTTTCTTCCCAAGGTGGAGAACCTTGCATTTTTCAGTGTTAAACACCATCAGGTTCTTGTCCGCTCATTTCCTGAGCCTGTCAAGGTCAGCCTGGATCACCGTCCTGTCCTCAGGTGTGGATGCTTTACCCCAAAGTTTGGTGTTGTCAGAAAACTTGGCCAGTCCGCTTCTGATACCAATGCCCACATCATTAATGAAGATGTTGAATAATATAGGCCTAAGGACAGAGCCTTGGGGGACCCCACTGGTCACAGCACACTACAACGATTGACTTCCATCAACCACCACCCGCTGGGTCTGACCACGGAGCCAATTCCCCAGCCAGTAGATCGTGGTGAGCCCGAGCCCGCAGTTAGCCAGTTTTGCTAAGAGCTGATCATGAGATAGTAGATCAAAGGCTTGTTTAAATTCAAGATATCTTCTCCCTTGTCCAGGTGATAGGTCACCTGGTCATAAAAAGAAATAAGATTGTTCAAGTAAGACCTACTCACAACAAACCCGTGCTGGCTATCCCTCAGGATGTTGCCATCGGCCAGTCTGTTAAGAATGGCCTCTTTGATAATCTTTTCTAAGACCTTCCCCAGGATAGCGGTCTGGCTGATGGGCCTGTAGTTTGCTGGATCCTCTTTCCTCCCTTTCTTGAAGATAGGCACCACATTGGCCTTCTTCCAGTCTTCAGGCACTTCACCAGAGCGCCAGGAGTTCACAAAGGTCCGTGCCAGGGGCTGAGCTATGATGCTTGCCAGCTCCTTGAGTACCCTGGGGTGTAAACTGTCAGGGCTGGCTGACTTGAAGGTGTCCAGCCTCTCAAGGTGTTCCTTCACAAGGTCAGCATTGATGGAGGGTAAGGAATCGCCCGAAGGCGTCCCGAAGGCACGGAGTCACCCTTGTGTCCCTGCAAAGATTGAATCAATTCAGGCTCGGGGTTCTTAAATGTCTGTACTTAGCCTATTAAAATAAGAGAAATTATAATATTTTTAAAGCGGCCCCCAGCTTCTGCTCCTGTGTCTTCCAGCATATTGCTTTTTTCTAGAATCCTCCCAATCTTTTCTACAGCTTCCTTAAAACAACAGTGTATCTATCTGTGAGCCACAAGTGTGAAAATAAATTCACAGTTTTTATTCAAAATCTAGCACATGTCCAGCTTGAAGAGGAGATCTTCCAGGTGGACCAGTGGGGAAACTACCAGTCTGAGCACCTTAGTCTGCAGTTGACACATGGTAACCATGGTGCTCAGAGCATCATTCTGTCTGAGGATATCTTGAACCATTAAATATCCAGATCAGATTAGAGTCTCTGTCAGAGAAAGGACTACATTTGTTTTTAGTCTCAGAGAAAGGTAATCTGCTTAGTATGAATTATGCAGTAATACAAATGATCTAATTACTTGTCAAGTATACCTTAGAAACATCAATGTTGTTTACAGTACTCTATATAGGTTTGTGCCACAATGTCTGTTTACTCTATAATTTTTATCACCTGGTTGACTGACCTTCAATGAGCAGAAGGAAAACATTTGATTCAAGCAATTGTTAAAGGAATATAAAGCCTTCAAAGTACTGAAGTATTTGGCAGCACTAAACATCAAGCAACAGTAGTCTGACTGTGAAATGTTCTCGATTTCTATTGACTATTCTTCATTGGCTGATGTGAAGTGTATGATTATTATATACTGTGTGTGCAATTTTTTACATGGTACAAAAGACAGGGTCACTGCCCCAGGGATCTTATAGCCTAAAGTAAACAATGAGATTAAATATACCCTGAAGTCAGAGGACAACACTGTTCTCCAGCCAGGGATCCTTGACACAGAGGCCACCACCACAACTAAGTCTCAGAAGTGAAACCAATAAAAATATAGAAGGGAAAAGTGTTATTAGAGTGAGTTCCTCTAGGTTAGGTTCAATACACACTGGCAGAGCAACAAAGGGCAGTTGTTAGGGTCAGTTCCAGCATATCTGAGGACTCAAAGGGCCACCACTTTACCATGCAATAATCTCTAAGCCATACTTACAGCCAAGAGTGTGGGTGTGAAGACCAGGACTGAAAACAGCATCCAGGCAGTGGCCAAAGGGAGATGATACTGGCTGCATCAAGGCAGCAGTACTATGCATCCTGGAGAATCTGGGTCTTGGAAGCCAACAAGCAAGAGGAAAGGTCACGGAAACTCCTTGCAGGCAACCAAATGTGAATATCAAACAGCCCCATTTCCCAAGATGTCTTGCCTCGGGAAGAAATGGGAGGCACCATACAGCCTCAGCATGACAAGGTTGGGCCTGAGCAAAGTCAGGGATTAGGTGTCCTCACTGGTCCAATGACCTAGCTTGCTCGCTTGCATCTTTTTTGATTTGAAGGAGGCATGAGGAGTGGCTCTGGAATCCCTTCCCTGACAGCTAGTGTTGGGGATGGACAGGTAAGGGAGCTGGGGAGGACAGCTTCTCGCCAAAACAATAAGGTGCACAGGCCAAATGACATAATTCCCATTGGTGAAATGTCCTCACCCCACAATAAATCAGTCCCATACTTTCAATAAACCATTTCTATTACAATCAGTTCTGCCCTCTGTCCCAGGCCAGTCAGCATTGTCTCACCACAATAAATAAATTCTATCTTCAATCAGTTCTAGTCCTAATCCATCCTTCCAGCCCCAATAACTTCACCACCTCCATCTTTAAAGACTCCATGTGCCGGCCCTCTCCTGTACACAGGAGGACCTGTAGCTCAGGGGTGGGCAAAATATGGGCTGTGGGCCGGATCCAGCCCGCCAGGTGACTGGAGCCAGCCCATGGCTGTCCCTGCAGCAGTCCTCATAGAGCCGCGCCCTGCCTGCTTGTGCCAGGACAGCCTGCACCTGTCTCCCACCAGCCCAGGCCCCAGCCAATGTGCAACTTCTGG
Organism: Alligator sinensis; assembly: GCF_000455745.1. Lineage (NCBI taxonomy): Eukaryota > Metazoa > Chordata > Crocodylia > Alligatoridae > Alligator > Alligator sinensis. Next base: position 23,748 of record NW_005842629.1, on the reverse strand, counting down.
CAGAGATGTTCCTGGTGCAGCTGCAGCTGGGTGCTGCTCTACACCCCCCACCTCCAGCAGCAGATCCTGGTACCTCCAGCAGCAGATCCTGCTTCTGATCTTGCCCCTGTCACACCACGCCAGGCGAACCGTTTCAGCCAGGTGGCTCCTACCCCACCATGCAGGGCTCTGGCTCTAGATCCCAGCTGCCTTCCAGTGGAAAGTGGCTGGGATCTAGAGCCAGAGCCCTGCGCACCTGCCAGAAGCAGCACAGCGCAGTGTGGCAGGAGCAAGAGGAGGAGCTTAATTTTTCACCATGAATCTTTTGCAGCGACTTGTAGGTTTGTTTGTTTGGTTTTTTCTTCTTTTGATTTGATCCAAAAATAAGTACTTTACCCCAAAAGTACACAGTTGCTTTTTGTATGTAGAAAGCATCCCAAATGAGTCCAGGCCAACATGTCAATAGGACACCTCTATACTTCAGCTTCTGACTCGCAAGTCTGTCCTGCAGGAAATCAGAATATTTGATTGTGATCTTTCACTCTGAGACAGCTCAAAAGACAGAGTTCTCTTTCCATCCAGAGAATACTCTTGGGCAAAGCAGGTCTCATTTCTCTTTGGTTACAGAGAAGAGACAATAATAAATGAATACTGACTTATTTTTCATTATCAGGTACTCCCCACAATAATTTGTCATGTACTGCACTGCATTACATCAGAGCAGAATAGCCAGAGCAAGTCCAGAGTCCCAGACCACATTTGAGGCCTGTAACCTAGGGGGAAATTATTGGAAAGTTATTATTGGCCAGAAGTCTCAGTGCTGATGATACAACCCTTTTTAATTTCATGTTGCTGCTCACCAACTGGGGCTGAATGTCATGTCTCCTTTAAATCAATTTTTCCTAATAAAAAAGCAGAAAGTAACTGCTTAGCTGGTGTCAATCAGCTTACTTCCAGTAAAGCCAGCAGAGCCAGGCTGATTGCCATCAGCTGAGGATTGGAGACATTTGATTCAAAACGGTTCTTAACTAGAACAGCCACTTGTGAATGAGATTAAAACAACCTCCGTGTCTAACTTCATAACAAATATTTAGCTAACCAACGTGGCGGTTAGGCCAGAAGTCTCTGGTGCTTACAAATCCTCATCCTCCCCTACCCCTGCACAGCCATACCCCCAATTCACTGCTTCCTGGTCCTGTAAATCCTTTCAGTCTTCAAGGCTAGGGACAGAAGTTACACATAAACAGGCTTAAGTGATCAGAAACTGGTTAAAACCTGTAACAGAAGAGAACTTCAGTGAAAATAAACCAATTTCAAAACGGCCCAAACTGGTTTAACATAAACCTGGTTGAATATAGTATCGGACTTAACTAATTTGGGTCAAACTGGTTTATGCAACTTCTGGCCCAGCCCCCTTCTCGGTTTAAGTTAAATCACAGTCCCCCAGCATCCCAGATGCTTTGCAGCCCTAGGCAGGGCTGTGCTGTCTACTCCAGAGAGCAGGGCTGGCCCTACCCCTCTGCTCTCTAGCCCCAGCAGGGGTGGGGGTAGCCAAATGTATGGCCCCCTAAGGCAAAGAGAGCAGGGAGGGGGTTTATTCTCCCCTCCCCTACTGGGAGACTGTGGCCCCTGTCAGCCATTCCCCCTCTCCCCACTCCAGTGGCAGGGGAGGGAGCCTGGCCAGAGCTGGCTGGCATGGCCCCCCCCATCCCCCTGCCTCATCAGCGGCTGAGGCTGCAGGGCTGAGCCAAGCTGGCCTGCAAGTGCCGCTGAGGGTGGAGGCAGAGAGGCAAGCCCAGGCTGGGCCACCAGGGCTAGGCCCTTCCCAGAAGGCTGCAGCTTGGGCTGGGGTCGTGGGGGCTGCATGGCTCCCTGGACCCAAGCCAGGCAGGGCTATCACAGAGTGCCAGCTGGCTGAGAAGGACTCCGTGGGGCCAGCCCGTGGGTGCAGGGCCCTTCCCAGCCTGCTGGGGCTGTGTGGTAGCCCAGCCTGGCAGCATGGGTGGGGGTTGGCTGGGGAGTGGGCTTCCCAGACCAGCTTGGAAGAGCTGGCAGGCCCCAAGCTTGGCAGCCACAGCCATGCCCCCTGTCCTGTATAGCACCCCGGGCTGCAGGTGCACAACCAGCTGTAGGCTGGCTGGGGCTCAGGGGGCTGTTTGCCCCCCTCGCCTCCAGATGCTGCTGCCACAACCATGCCATGGCACTCTGGGTGCGAAGCTTCAGCCCCGTGGCTTCTGCCAGCATGTGGAGCTCCGGCTCCAGCCCCTGGATACCTTCCACCCAGGTGCCTTGGAAGGCAGAAGGAATCTGGGTGGAAGGCATCCGGGGACTGCAGCTGGAGCTCCATGCACTAGGCAAAAGCCTCTGTGCCCGGCTGAGCTGTTTTTCTCCCCCCAGCTCCAGCTGCGGCTCCTGCTCCTGTTGCACTATACAGCACTGCTCAGGGTGGGAAAAGCTTCCTCCAGCCTCTTCAAAATGAGCTGGGCTGAAGCAGCTGAGCTGAAGAAAGCTACCCCTGCCCTGACCAGCACTGTGCAGTGCAACAGGAGTATGAGCCTCAGTTGGAGGTGAGGGGAGAAAAACAGCCCTGCTGGGCCTGGCAGCTTCTGCCCAGTGCATGGAGCTCCAGCTGCAGCTCCTGGATGCCTTCCAGCTGGACACCTTCTGTCTTCCAAGGCATCCAGGGGCTGGAGCCAGAGCTCCACATGCTGAGCAGAAGCCGCAGGGCTGAAGCTCCCCCCCCTGCACCCCCACCTAGAGCAGCATGACACAGCCACAAAAGCAGCAGCTGGAGGCGAGGGGGGCAGAACAGCCCCCCTGGCCCCAGCCAGCCTGAAGCTGGTTGTGCACCTACAGCCCCAGGTGCTGCACAGGACAGGGAGCGCAGCAGCAGCTGCAGGGCTTGGAGCCTGCCAGTGCATCCGAGCTGGCCTGGAAAGCCACTCCCGAGCCAGCCCTCACCCGTGCTGCCAGGCCAGGATGTCACGCAGCCCCAGCAGGCTGGCTCCGTGGGGCCCTTCCCAGTCGGCTTGAATACCGGGAGCCAGGAGCAATCTGGCCACACAGCCCCCAAGGCCCCAGCCCGGGTCGCCCCTCTGCCTCTGCTGTTGGCAACACCTGCAGCCGGCTGGGCTCAGCCCCACCGCCCTAGCCCTAGACAGATAGCAGGGTTATGCTGGCCAGCCCTGGCCAGGCCGCCCACCATCTGAGCAAGAGCAGGAGGGAAAGCTGGGAAGACCCCAACTGGGGTCCCGTACCCACCCAGAGACTGGGGAATTTAATCCCCACCCTCTGCCCGCTTTGCCTGAGGTGCTGCCCCGGCCGGTGTCTGGCCTCAGAAACAAGCCTGGTAAGGGCTGCTTCCACTCTACTCCTCCAGGCACAGCCTGGCTGGGGTCCCTACAGACCAGGGTGGGGCTTAATCCCCTCTGCAATTGTACTTAGCCCCTGTGGGGGCCTTGGCGGATAGAGCGTCCCATGGAAGTGCACGGGGGGTGGTCCCCAGCAAGCTTGGTGGCGGACCCAGAAGTGGACTGGACGTGCTTCTGGTCCACTTCCGGGTCCACTGCCAAGCACGTGGGGGCCCCCTGTGCTCCTGTGGGATGCTCCATCCACCCCACCATCGCAGCATTCACAAGCCGTGCTGGTACCTCGAGGTATGTAGAAAAAACATTTAAAGCTGTGTCTATGGCCAAATCACTGATTCTCTGAATCAGCATCAAATCTTCAGGTTTTGCCAAATCGAATCAGGATAGTGATCCAAATCAATTAATCGAATCACTGTCTCCCCATTTGGGCCAAATCAGAATCCAAATCGAATACAAGTTGTTTCACACACCCCTACTAATAACCTCACAAAAGACAGCCAGAAGACCTAAGTCTCTGCCCTTTTTAACTCACTACGATTTGATCATTTGTTGACTCTCTCTTTCTTTCTTCTACCCCTCACCCCCAATTATTTTTTGTTTTTCATACAAAGTGTGCATATGCTTACATCCAAACTTCCCCTCACTGGGGGGGGGGATGGGAGGAAGACCCAGGGGCACACTGTTAACAGCCAGCTGCATGAAACTACAGTATCATTCTGTAGCTGAACATGAACTCTTGGAAAATGAGAAATGCAGTGTTTGCTAATACACAAACCTTATCTCTTGATTGTAGACAGGAAGGAAACTTGCTGTACAATACTTAAATTAAATACTTTGATATATTCCATCCCCCAAAACATATACTTAGCAATAGTCATGCAATGTAGTTTAATTTATCACAAAGCTCTGCATAAATATCCTTGAGGAATCTACTTAGCTATTCCTACAATTTCAGGTATGCAGGTTTGGCAACAGCACTTCCAAGCATGTACTTGGAGGGTCAGAGATAGGCAGCTCTGCTGTTGAATGACATGGGTTTCTCATCTTATGAGAGCTGCATGGGAATGGGTATTGGCAAAGGGCCTGCAATAAATACTAAAGTAATTCATTCAGTCTAAGTATTCTCTAGCATGAATTCAGCGGGCACCAAAACAATCCCAACCCTTGACAGCATTGTGCACTTCAGCATCCACACCTTCCCAAAGCAGGAACAAGAAACAGCTAACTCCTACCTGATGGGAGGTGCAGGTACAGCTCTCTCTCACAGCACAAATACTGTATTTGAAAATCCTGTAACCATCTGTAAGGACAATAGACTCTGCTTTTGAACAGTGGGTGGTGGTTGGTGCTGCTTTAGTTTTATTGATTTATTTGATTTGAATGTTTTAATAATTTAATTAATTGATTTAGTTCTGCCTTGATAGGCACAGAGTCCTTTCTTCTCAACATAGTGACAGCACCTTCTAACTGTAGTGTAAGCTTCCAGGCCCAGTTCAGACATACTGTGATGCCTGTGATGGCAGAAGAACCAAGTGGAGAAGAACTGCACAAAGATGTTGAATGTGACTTAGCCCAGGGGTTTTGAAAGAGCAAAAGATGATTGGAGGACTTGGAATTCCCTTTCCTCACCAATCAGGCCCCAGAGACTCACCCTCCATATCCCCTGATTGGCCCCTTGGGTCACCTGGGGGAGAGGGGATAAAAGGGGCAGCGCAGCTGACTCAGGGGAGACCAGCGAGGGACCACAAGGAAGGAGCTTCAAAGAGCTGGCAAGAGCTGGACCAGCGGGGCAGGAGCAGTTGCCCCAGAAGAGCCTGAAAGAGTGGGACCTGCAGGCAGTAGCTGGACTCTCAGCAGTGCAGCATGCAGCCAGCAGGAGAGGCTCCCCGCTGGGCTCCAGGATCCCCTATGAGAGGCTGCAGCCAGCAGGAGATGCTCCCCTGCTCCAGTTAGGATCTGAGCAGCGACCTGAGAGGTTCCCAGCCATGCATCTAGGTCCTCCAATAAGAGGCCAGGCAGCTCGATGTGAGGCCGGGGCTCCTGGAAGGTCAAGACCCCAGCAGCTTGACACAGTGTCAGCACTGGTGGCTGTGTGGCAGAGCTTCTGCCTGCTCTGGTGACTTGGGGTGAGTGAGCTAACAGGGAGAAATTCCTCTTGCAGTGGAAAGGGGCTGTTGTGTTTTCCCCCTTTCTCCCCCTCCAGGTATCTAGGCCCTATATTCCTTGTCATTTAACATTTTGTATTTTGTGCCTTTTATATTTCACCAACCAGTATTGCTTATTTTGCTGCTTGTGTTTTACATTTTGGTTAACCCTGTCTTTTGTCAACTGGACGAATATGTCTATGATTGTAAGTGTCTAACTTTTGTTGAATCTTGCCCGCTCGGGGCATTGTAATGTCCCCTATACCCCGTGGTTTATACTGGTTATGTTCCCAGTGTTGTTCTCTCATTAAAAGGTATATGGTTAAGTCCCCAGTGGTGGTCTGGCTTTGTTCTATAGGGGAAGGAGGGTCCCTACACCTCCCACAGCACCTGCTTTGATCTCTTCAATTGGAGAGGGGGTACCTCTTGGAGTACCACCTGGGTTACACAAGGAAAGGGAGGGAAGGGCAAACCCTGATGCAGTGCTCATAGGTGTGGAGGGAAGTAGGCGGGGTGGTTGTTTCACAAGAGAAGTAGCTGAAGTTACATGGTAAGGACAGCAGGGAGGAGGTCTTGAGGAACTAGAGCAGGGGTGGGCAGTTATTTGGGCCCAAGGGCCACACAGGTGTAACAAGTACACCCCCATTTTGTGCATTTATTTTTCCTTCTAAGTATTGGAAGAGACCTAGCACACTCATTGCATGGGTGTGGCAAGGCTCTGAGCAAGCCAGAAAGCTGAAGTGTTTTTTTGTAGGAGAAATGTAGAAACTACATCTACATATCAATTAAGCTCATTGTCACTAAAGAAAACAAAAGAACAAAAATATCCACTTCAAAGACTGTAAATATATCCTAGTGCTAACCTAACTCACTTACTGTCCCCAGTAGCCCTTGATCCTCACTACCTCACATTGCATTTGTATATGTTTCTCACAGTGCATTTTTATATTTCATCTGTCTCATCTTTTCCATGGCATTTTGTATTGTATATTTTATACTTTGCAACCCTTAAGGAATGTACTCCCTGTAGAATGAACTTACACCCTGGACCATTGTTAAAAACTGCACTGAAATTGTAGTTGCAAAGTGATAAAATCTGCTATATTGTTCTGGTCCCCCTTGAGTGAATGTGAGTATGTATGGTGATCAGTACGTAATTAAATGCCAATAGCCTAGCCAAAGGAACTTACCATTACAAAACTCTATTCTACAAGTCATTTTAGGATAATCAAGCCAAGGAACTGATTCCTGGGACTGAGCACCCACCCTATTAACTATTCCTGTAACCCTTAACAATACCAATGTTAGTTAGGGCTGTGCGAAATTTAGCCCTATGTTTCAGTTCAAAGCTGTTTTGATGTGTTTCGAGCTCGAAACAGTGAAATCAAAATGAAACAAAAGCCTTTGAAACAGCTTTGAAACAAAACAAGGGCTCTCGAAACATTTTGAAAGTTTTGGGATCTGAGATCAGGGCGGGGTCAGGTCCTTGAATGAGCTGATCTGCCCTGGGCCCTGCACCCTCCTAAGTTTGACTGTGGCTGGGAGGGCTTCAGGGACTGTGCCGGACTGCTCCCAGGGCTGTGGACCCCCGATCTGCCTGCCAGATGACTAGAAGTTGTGGAAGCTCTATTCCTGGGAATTTTTAAGAACAGGTTGGACAGATACTTGGGTGATTTAGCACTTGGCTGGTAGAGCAGGGGGCTTGACTAGATAACTTTGAGAGGTACCTTCCAGCCTTGCTTTCCTATGATATGTGGAAACCATTAGGGCAACAGCATTGTTCTGATTCAGCTTCAGTTTTGATGACTCGATAGAACACTGTTTCGTTTTGAGTTTCATTTAGTTTTGAAACCACTGCTCCATTTTGTTTCATTGAAACTGTTTTGCTGCTTCAACGCTGTTTCAATGTTTCACCCATAGTTATTATGGGGGAACATAAAATGCAGCATGCAGGCAGATCAGGGACTCGCCCGCACCCCCAGGAGAGCTGTGGGGGCTGTGTTGGACTTCTGCCGGGGGTGCAGGCCCCTGATCTGCCTGTGACCAGCAGCCAGTGGCAGCACCAATCTTCCCAGCGCTGGGTGCGGAATAGCTTATGGGTGAAACATTGAAACAGCATCAAGACAACAAAACAGTTTCGACAAAACAAAATGGAGTAGCGCTTTGAAAATGAAACAAAACACTGTTGTCGAAACACTGAAAGGGAAGTCGATGCGGAACGGTGCTGCTTCGCACAGTCCTATTGGTAATTAATCAAAATCACAAACTGACTCCTGAAACTGCACTACCAGCAAGACCCCTGTGACTAACAGCTGTCAGGTACTACTCAAGACCCACATGGGACAGCAACCTCCAGATTGGGCAGCCAAGATGATGGTGGGGGATCATGCAAGTCTGCCAGAAAGGGATGGAAGGCAGTGAAGTATGACCATCAGGAGCACCCTCTCACCCATCACCTGACCTACCGAGACAGAAGGACAAGCAGGCAACCCCCTTCTGGAGAAGACATTGCTCTGAAAAAAGCTGATCACTGACAGCAGACTCCAGCGCCTCAGATAGGTAGATATACTGACACCAGTGATCTCACAGTCACTACAGCAGCTACTATACACTATACTACATGGGTTTGAATGTCATGGGTTTGAATGAGTGAGTGTATGTGTTTATGTATCTTAAGGTGATCAGTACCACTCATAACTCAAAGTTTGCATTTATGATTTTATGGGTAACTTCACATATTGTGCAATAAATTAGAATTTATTATGATCCTGTGAGTTGGTCCTTTGTAGCCAACACAGGGAGTTTTGATCAGCTGTCCAAGGCTGGGTCAGCACCCCCCATCCCCAGTAACTCACCAAAACTCCCTATAGGGCTATGGACAGGTCGGTAGCAGTGTTCAAGAGTGAGAGGGATAACATGCCCTGGCCTCTGGGGTGTGGGGTGTGTGTAGATAGGGGGGTCAGGGGGCATATGCAGGTATGTGGGGTGGGGGAGCAGCCTAAGTGCTAAGTCAAGAGCCTGCTGTGGGTGAGAAAACGAAGGGAGGTGCGGGTGGGGAGCACATACAGCAGGAGTGAAAGGAGTTGTTGCTGGAAGCGAGGGGTACAGAGCAGTACCCAGCTGGCTACAGCCGTACTGGAAACAGCTTGCCAGAAGCTGCTCTTGCTCCTGCCCCTGCTGCGCTGTGTCATGCTATGTCATGCTACACTGTTCTGGGTGGGTGGGTGAGCAGCTTCAGCCGGGTGGCTCCTGCCCCAGCACCGGGGATCTGGCTTCAGCTGCTGGCTGGCTTAGCAAGAGCTGGAGCCAGAGCCCCATGTGCTGGTGCAAGAGCAGGAGCAGCTTCTGGTGGGCTGTTCCCAGTGTGGCTGCAAAAGATGTGTCGTGCACGATTAAAGAAAAATTCAAAATGAAAACAAGCAGTTAACACACATGATCTGATAAGACCATACATTTTTGTGTAGGCATGCAACAAATGTTGAAACAGATGTTTGTAGTAGCCAGACTATAATTTACAACAGGGTGCATCTGAACTGAAAGGCATAGAATATACAAAAAAAATCATAGCTACGTATTCAAGAGGAGATTTAGCAAAAAAAAAGAAATGTACCATTCCTCTTTTTAGGACAAAGAGCAGACAACGTTGTGGAGTCAACATGTTAGATACAGGCACAAAGCTATGTGTCACAAATAGATGGATTCTTCCCACGGTCTGTTCTTCTCTTCTGAGTTCATTAAGGAAAGTTCTTTTCATTCATTAATTATCTTATTTATAAAACATGGCATGTTAGATATCAAGTACTCCTCTCTTTTTTATATTGTGTCACTACAGATCAAAATCATCATGCTTCAGCAGCACATACATAGGATTAATAGTCTGAGTCACTCAAAACCTCATTAAGGTGGGTGTGGAAGAGAAACAGCAGCTGCCTCATCCCACAGGTGTTAAGAGTTTGGGAACATTATTAACAATATGTACTTGCAGTGCAGTAACACCACAGACTCTGAAGACCAGGGTTTAATTCCCTGCTCTGCCAAAAAATGTCCGGTGTCTCTAGATCCAGATCCTCAAAGGCAAATCGGTTAACTTCCATTCATTTAAATAGAATGGAATTGAGCACTTAAATGCCTTTGACAAAATGGTCTTTGTCTCTCTGTACCTCAGTTCCCCTTTTGTAAAAAGAAGATAATACTACTCCCCTACCTCACAGGTGCCCTAGTAAAGGAATCCAGACAAATACCTAAAAAATGGAGGAGCTCCAGCTGAGGTCAGAGCCTCATCGTGTTGAGTACAGAGCACATGCATAGAAACAGTCCCAGGAAGGCTGGCTGGCATTTGTCTAGGGAGGGAGAGAGACTAGAACGTCTAGTTTCCTATGCTACAACCTTCCTGTGTGACCTTGGGCAAGTTATCTAGACTAGATCCACAAAAATATGTAGACACATAAGTACAATTTACCTGCACCAAAATGAGATCCTCAAAATCCCCCTGCTCTGATGGTGTTGAAAGTCCATAGGCTCATGTGTTTCTGCCAGTAAAGTTCTCAAATCTCTGCTGCTGGGCATGACCAGAACTGCCTCAGTCCTGAGCTGCTTGGCATCTATTTAATGACTAAATCTGAGTTTGGCATGAGCTACAAAGTAGGCATTCCTCTGCCTATGTTCCCCGTAGTGTCTGATCTAGGACCCTGATCCCAAGGCAGACCCTACAGAAACCACTGCTGCAGGAAGAAGTGTTTTTTATTCCCTACCTCAGTAGTTAGAGCACTGACTTAGGATGTTGAAAACCCAGGTTCAGTTTCTTCTCTGCTTGACAAGATTTGAACTTGATATCTCACGTGAAGGCTCTAACCACCAGGCTGCATTGCTCTCTCCTGTTAAAGCTCATCCATATTGTGTGGATTCATTAAATATTCATTGGGACAGAGAGAAAGAGAGAGAAAGGTTGCATGTAAGTACAAGAATAACTGTAGAGTGCAGTGGGCATTTTCCCACAAGGTCAGAAGTGGGTTCCAGGCCTTGCTCCTATTTACATTAAAAATATTAAGTCAGTTTAACTGAATCTGGGTCTCCCACATGGTGGGCAAGTCCATTAACCACTGAGCTGAACAGGGCACAACCTCTTCCTTTATGCCTATTTTATGAGCATGTTATCTAAGTCAGACCTGTCTCCAGAAGAGGACTGATGGCTGGGAATTTGAGGCGGAGGGGTGCTTCCCTGCAACCTTCAGGTAAGCACCAGGGCTATGTGAGTAGAGTTTGCATTAAAGTGCAAAATGTCCCAGTACAAGCTGCAATGTAACTGCCTCTCTACAGCTACCTCTTTACCACTGCTCAGTGTTTCCACATTGGGTGAGAAAGACTTTCTCCAAATTGTGCTCCCAGCACTGTGAGGGCTCATCTCATCATCCTTTGTGCTGCTGCAGTGCCCTATGTATCGTGGGATAGTTAGTACAGTGCATGCCAGTTTGTGCATGAGCAGGCAACTGATAGCTTCTGCAATCCACATCCAGAAGTCAAATCCCTAAAGGACCGAGGAGCTAGGGTCACTCCTCACCTTGTCATTGCCTATTAACCGGGTTAGATGACTGTATACTAAGTATCCTGGCTTCTGTTGAATCTCCCTTTTAGGTTCCTCACTCCCATGCAGTGCGTGGGGAACCAAGGTCTTCAGCTGGGACTGAGGAGTCCACTACCTGGCCAGGGACTTCATGCTCTAGCACTCACACTGCCTGGGTCTCAGGTTCTCAACCATTAAATGGGAGTATTTGACTGTGCAGGCAGGTGTCTCTGGAAGTAGAGAAGACCTATAATTTCTAAGCACAAGCCAGAAAAAAATTGTAATTCTGTAGTTGGCAAAATCTCCTCTGCTAAGAGCTGTCAAGACCTGAGTGAGACAGATGGAGCAAAGGCACCCCAAGCCAAGGAGCTGGCCCCTGGCACATCTCAACTTGTTCTCAGCGGTCAAGCAGCAAACATTGATCTATCTAACAGATATATCAGACATAACAACAGTCACTGTTAGCATTTGACAAAGTAGGTTGTAGCTTATGAAGGCTTATGTGATTCTGAACCAGTTAGTCCTTAAGGGCCTTTATACATGCCACACAATTGGCCTTTAAAGCAGCTAAAATGCCCTTTTGCATCACTTTAATGGCGTTGCTGTTTGCACGCTCAGCAGCATATTGTGCTTTAAATGACTTTGATACATAGCAAGATAAAACACCTCTGAGATGTTTTAGTTTGCTACCTAACAAAGTGCAACAGTGCACGGGGCACTGGAGACCAACATGCTCGGGACTTGGCAAGCCCCACGCAGCTCAGGGGCTGTGGGACCTGGTGGCAGCTCATCTAGACAGGCTCCACTGAAGGAAAAAAAAAAGTGGCAAGCCTGATCTTTTTTTTTTTCTCCCTGGAGCCTGCCTGAGCTGTGCTGGGGCCTGGTGCTTCCCTCCGCAGCTGTGATGCCCCCTGGGACCACCCAGGTCGGGTGCCAGTGGGTGGATGCTGCCTGGGGGGGCCCCACGCAGCTCAGGGACAGCTTAGCCTGCCAGCAGCTTGCTCCCCTTCACCCCCCCCACCCCCTGCCTCCAAAGAGGCAGGTAAGGATCAGGCCCCCACCCTTGTGTAGACACCATGGGTTTAGTTCAGTTGAATTCTCTCTGAATTGAAGTGGTGTTTTTAAAAACCCACTGTTTTAATTTAGGGAGAACGAAACCGAATTAAATCCCCATGGTGTGTACAAGCAGCCATGCTACCCAGCCTTCTACCTGACTTCAGCCTAACATGACTGACTATCTCTCGACATAAAATGGGTGGGAATAGTTAAATACTTAAGAAGTGAATCCCTAGAAACAAGCTTAGTGAAGAGTTGCCTAAGCCAGCAGGAGTGAAATGCAGAGTAAAGAAATGAGGTCAGGCGCTTTAGGGGGCATCTAGGTGGATCTCAGGTAACAAGATTGCCTGTGGTCACACAGTCTACTAGCGAGCAGGGAACCAAACCAAATTTCTCTGTGTCCCAGTCCAGTATAAACTACTTGGTTTTATCTTCTGTTTATGAAATTAGTATTTCTCCCATCACTACCATGGTGGATTATTCTGGCTTTGCATGGGAAGGAGTGATTTTGTCTCTACTGTTTATACCTTTTCTAATTTCTGTTAATGGTGAATGATACATCATCCCCTACTTGCTGGTTTCAGTTTAACATAGATAATATTTACATGCCTGTAGTTTTTCTGGCATACTGATTACTGTTGCATTTAAGGAGTGTTACTCCAATAATTTAGTCTGATCTGGAAGATTTATTTTGTAAACAAAACTCGTACAGAATGCAACATAAATAATAGATTAATATGCAGCATTTAGCTACGGGCTAGGAGACTAAAACCCAGTAAAGATTTCTGCCATAGACATATATTTAATTATGTGTCCACATTATGTGGGGTTATGGATTAAAGTGAAACACAGGGCTCAGGCTACCAGTATTGTCCAAGTAATTTGTAAATGAATATAAGTGTTCCTTTTTCTGAACGTCAGTGTCTTCTCTATACCACCCTGGTGACACGCACATATTTTAACATCAGATGGTGGATCCTGTGCTTTCCATGCATAGGGAACATGTCTGAAGGAAACAGGCTATGCCCATATAGTCCTTGGCTGCTGGAATGATCCTATGGGGCCATAGCAAAAAAAAAAAAGTAAAAGAATTATATTAGAGGATGTCAAGGTGAAATAATTCAGGATGCCAATTACATGTTGTCTAATGGTAGATTCAGTACACCATGATTTTAAGCAAAACAAAAAGCATCAATATACCTATTCTCCCTATTTTATCATGAGCCTGATGATATTTGATATTTTCAAAGCGCTGGTGATGCAATCAGGAGATTGCCATTTTCATTTTAGAAAGTAAGTTTTTAGCCATTATGATTGCAAAGAAAATATTAAAAACATAAAATTATTGCACTCTAAAGTCTCAGAAACCAGAAGAGAAAATGAGGCCCTTATTGTTTAAGGGGGAAGAAAGATTCTCATTGGTTTTAAAATCAGTCATGTGATTTTGAAGGTCTTACCTGTGCTTCTTGAACATTTGGGATGGACAATACTGAAATCTGGATGTATTTTATATAAGGAAAGTGTATTGAAGCATCTTTCAGAAACAGATCCACTATTTGACAAAGAAACAGTAACTGAGAGACCTCTACTGGTAAGCTGAATTATTTCTGTTTCCTAGTATTTCTTAATAACTGCAGTAGCACCTTTAAGGATCCCTTCAACAAGGTTATTGTAGGATTGGAGTTGTTGTAGTTGTGATAATCTGGGAAATGTATAAGGGGAAAGGATTTTTGTGATATCTTTTACTGGACCAACTGTGTAATTGGAAAAGAAGTTTGAGAAGCTTTCATGTACACATTGTTCAATCTCAGATCCTCGGGGTGTACCTGAAAGTTTGTCAGACAGTTCTCCCAACCATACATGTGGTCCAATAAAAGATATCATAAAAAACCTTGCCTCTTCAACAAGATTTTCACTCTATGGCTTATCACACCATCAATACAAACACAAATGAAGTTACATTATGGATTGTACAATTATGTATCTGTTAAATTGACAGGGAGGCATAATATTCTAGTTTAACAAAAACAATGTATCCAAAAAGATTGATGATCTCCTTGCTTAAATCACACTAATGTCCTAGAATACATTACAAGGTTGACACATTATGAGTTACCCTATAAATTCCCTGCAGTAGCTTTAGATGATTATGGCCCTAATTTAGGAAAGCAATTAGGCACATCCTTCCCTATTTAGAAACCATTTAAACTCAGGCCTACAGTTTACTAATTTCAAATAACTTCAGTTCAATTGTTTCTGTGGTGGGCTTGCTGGTGGCAGCCCGGTGAACTGGTTTGGAGAAGGCTCAAGGTGATTGGTGGGGCATTTCCCCTTCCCCACCAATCAGATGATGGCAGGGGAGAGGCTTGCCCCACCTCTACCCAGGGGCAAGGTGAAGACCTGGACCAGAGAGGGGACTAACACCCCCTCTTTCTGATTGATCCATTCGCAATCCAGGGGCTGAGCCTCCGGAGAGGATAAAAAGGCAACATGCCCAGCACACAGGCAGCTGCAATGAGGGATGATGAAGAAGGCTAAGAAGAGCTGGCAAAGATGGCCAGCGGGGTGGAGCGGTTGCCTCAGAAGAGCCCAGAAGATGCCTCGCTGGACAGGGAGTGGCAAGTGGCTGCATCTCCACCCCCGCCGTGATGGAGTGTAGCGACGGTGCATGGATCGGTGCACGGAGGGTCCGGGAATGGACCAAGACCCTGGAGCTGCATGCAGCAGCTTGGGTCTCCAACCCTGGCATGAGGCCGGGCACATGGTATACAGGTCAGTACAAGGAAGGTCTGGGAGTGAACCGAGACCCTGGAGCTGCATGTGGTGGCTCGGGTCTCCAACACCGGCATGAGGCCAGACACACGGTGTACAGGTCAGTACATGGAGGCTCCGGGAGCAGACCGAGACTTCAGAGCTGCACACGGCATCTCAGGTCTCCAGTCCTGGCACAAGGCCAGGCATGTGGTGTATAGGTCAGTACATGGAGGGTCTGGGAGCAGACCAAGACCCCGGAGCTGCATGCAGTGGCACAGGT
This sequence comes from Alligator sinensis, assembly GCF_000455745.1. NCBI lineage: Eukaryota > Metazoa > Chordata > Crocodylia > Alligatoridae > Alligator > Alligator sinensis. The sequence continues at coordinate 8,607 of NW_005842629.1, read as the reverse complement.
CTCCAATCTCTTCCCCCCTTGAACAAGGCAGGGAGTAGTAGTGCCTGGGACAGTGGACAGGGTGAGAGGGGCCACCAGTGCATGAGAGGGGCAAAGGGCAGGAGAGACTTGAGCAGCTGAGGACCCCCCCTGCCAAGGGAGGAGATGCCTTGCCCAGGGAAATGAGTGCAGCCTCATCAGGCCCCAGAGAGTTGTGAGTTGCTGGGGAAAGGATTCTCACAGGGGAGGAGTGCCCTTCTACTTGGTGGCAAACAGCTGGGA